>NC_074726.1:1151450-1233950 GCF_947242115.1 Biomphalaria glabrata | reverse complement strand
TAAAAAGAAATGAGTTCATTGAGTGAAACGCGAATTTCACAAAAATACATTTACATTCTCACTAAACTATACGTTTTAATGACATACAAACTAATACAAATGATATCTTTTAAAATTCACGTATCTCTCAGTCTGATGAACCATTTGGAAACCACACATGATCTATCGACCGTCTTTCTCCATTCCTCTGTGTCTCTTGCCTTGGATGGAATCTTATTCAATGAAAGGCCCGTCCGTTCTTTGATGTTGTCTTCCCATCGCTTTCTCAGTCTACCTCTTCTACTTTTTTTTCCTGGTACTGTTCCCTGAAGGAAGGTCTTCGCGAGCCTTGAGGACATTGTGACATTTCCAGTGTGAAGTTTTAGTCTGCATTTTTGGACAGTGGTCAGCATGTCATCGTGGGCCCGATTGTTTTAATGATCCTGTTCCAAATCTCAAACTTTGTGATGCGGTCTTTGTATGCGATATATTCAAAACGTGATTAATTGATTTTTTTATTCCATGTATCCAGGTAGTGCTACAGTCCATGGAGGCCTCTGGACCTGCTTCAACACATCTTTTCATTCAGATCTCTCCTTTCACTTAGTTTAAGAATATTATTTTAAGGCCAGTGATATTTCTTGTGGTGAATTATTTCTTTTTAATAGTAACCCCCCCTCCCCGGGGCTGTCCAGTGTTGTGTTATCTTTTTTTGATCCGCCCCTGCAGGCTCCGTCATGTGTTTCACGCTACACATCAGAAACATTAGCGATGTGTCTTGATCTGTGGGAAGTCGCTCTCATTCAGTTGATGATGCATTTCTTTACTTAGTAACCAATCGATAGTAAGGCTCAGTCGACTCCAGTATATAGTGTAGTCTCTCTAGCAGGGATTCTCATTTTGTGGTCTACATTACCATGTGGTTGAGTGTATAGCTCTATGTTGAGCAGTGTGATTGCATGTATGTGGCAGTGTAATCGTGTGTGTGTGTGTTTCAACAGAGAGGGAGAAAAGGGAGGAGGGGGTAGAGAGTGGTGAAATGTTCAAGACGGTTTCAGCCCTGTAAACTCTAAAGGTCATTGGGTCAAGCACAGTGGCGAAGGGAGCCTGAAATTAGAACCATGTTTAATGTTTTGGTCAACAGAGTCGCTCATTGGTAGTATTGAAAATCATTACAATCGATCTGAAGTCTTTCAACGGCAGCCTCTAGATATAGTTTAAGAGACCATTCAGAGAATAGAGCTATCGAATATTTCAAGGCTTGACATTGTAATCGGAAACTATTGAGTCCTTGCAAATCTTACTAATTATTTTTTTTATTTTTTATTTTAGGGTCTTACGCTTTGTTTTGGTTATTCCGGCCCATGTCGTTTTGTCTGAACACCTATCGCTGATATAAATTTCCAATTAATATAGGGAAGTTCTTTTTATTTAGATTTCGGGGTCAAAACTCTAGTCTTTAAAATTTGATAATTTTAGAAGGTATTTTTTTTTATGTCAAATCTTTATGGGACCAGGCTTTTGTTTCAGCGCTGGATTTATTTATATTCAGTACTAGTTACATATTATGGTGGTATTAAATTCTCACAGGGATATTTTCAATCATTTTGAAGAAAGATCAAATTAATAATTACTTGATGTTGTAAAGAACATCGTAACTGGGGGGGGGGGGGAGGGCGCAACTGTAGTTGGATTTAGAAGGGTTCCCAAATCTCAATTAGTTTAGGGCCCCATTAAGTCAGGCCCTAAATAGTGGGCGAGGTAAAGAAAGCGAAATCCCAACTAGACTGGTATCATCCAAGGCACTGTAAGTATGTTCGTTTGTGTCGCATACTTTCTTTTCAGATCCACTCTTGTTTTTAAAAACTAAACTTCGATCTAAATTGCACATCAGCGATGGACTATTGATCTGTCGAGCGAGTTCGCCATTAAAATTCTATCCCAGGAAATGAAACGAAACGGGCAAGGTTTACTAATGTATGTGTTCTACTCGGTGGCTGCCTTGACTGACTTGGATTGAACAATTAATCAATGTTAAATATCCAATTGAATTTCATGCTTCTTGGGTTAAGGACGCTTGATGGTCGAATAGTTTGAGTGGCCGAGAGATACAGTTCGTGACTGCTGAGTCAAAGTAATTTGATCTATCTCGCCAACCGAAATATGTAATGATATTCCATTCCAATGATACTTTGCCCTGTCTCACAGCTTGCGAACATACTTATAGTGCCTTGGATGATACCAGTCTAGTTAGGATTTCGCTTTCTTTACCTCGCCCACTAATAAGGACCTGTCTTAATGGGGCCCTAAACTAATTGAGATTTGGGAACCCTTCTAAATCCAACTACAGGACCCCCGTTACGGTGTTCTTTACAACATCAAGCTTTTTTTCTTTCCCAACTTGACACCAAAATCTTATGTTAAAAGAATGCAAATAGAAACATGTCAAACATGTACCTCCCTCTTATTTATTAGTAATGCCATGAGAAAAGAACTTTAACCTGACAAACTTAGTCATACTTTATCTTTTCTTTCTTTGTTTCTTCCTTTCTTTCTTTCCTTCATTCATTCTTTCTTTCATTCATACATTCTTTCTTTCTTTCTTTCATTTTTTCTTTTTTTTATTCATTCATTCACTCCTTCAATCATTCTTTCTTTTTTCATTCATTCATACACTCCTTCATTCATTCTTTCTTTTTTCATTCATTCATACATTCTTTCTTCTTTCATTTTTTCTTTCTTTCACTCTTTCTTTCTTTCTTTCTTTCATTCATTCTTTGTTTGTTTGTTTGTGTCTTTCTTTCCTTCAGTCTTTCTTTCTTTCTCTTTTTCATTCATTCATTCATTCATTCTTTCTATCATTCATTCTTTCTTTCTTTCTCTCACATTGACTTACAAGATTACACTCGTACAAAGCGATTGTCTCACTATCACCTCTCCACTCTTCCTTTCTGACACCAAGTCTAAACATTAACACAATAACATCTTCTAGACTTTGTCTCATTTAGTGTTTGTATCGTTGAATAAACTACCGTCTTTATAATACAACTACTGTCTGCATAACGAAGCTACTGTCCTTATAGTTTCATTGTAAAGACGTTTCAAGCTTCAAACGTCTTGTCTTATTGTCCTACGTGCGCTGTGCCGTGGTCATCTCTTTCCCTTGACCCTATTTGTCCAACTGTCCCTCATCCATATTGATGACACTGCCTCTCATTAACTTAAACAACTGTGACATCTTCCTTCATCACGCTTGTGGCGCCACCCTCTACCCCCCCCCTCCCCCTTCCCCTCTAGGGTATTTACTTTATCTGGTCTCATGACAATGCCAACTACGAATCCAGAATTTGGAAGAAAAAAAAAAAAAAGAAAAATTCAAATTACGTGGCAAGTGGAATCGATACGACCCTAAAGTCCCAACTGAACCCAAGAAAGGTTTGGGTTCATTTTGGGATCCTAATCTAACAAGACATTCATGGATGCCCATGACAATAACAGGCAGTACAACAGAAGTACATATCAGTCAAGCCAACTGTGAGATAGTAAGACAACTAATAAATGTTTGTGAAATAAAATCACCTCAGATTCTATTAAACACTTAGGTCTTTGTACAATTCTATATTTCTTCTAAACAAAAGCTTGATTGTAACTATTAATTAAGAAAAATCTTTTAAAATGGAAAAGTGATTTTGTAAATCGTAAAATGTCACACTGTGAAAAAAAGTGGCAATATACCAGAAAAACATGAAAAATAATTTTTAAAAAAAAGGCTATATACCTCCTTTACACAACTTATAGAGCGATTGTTTTACTCTTAAAAATTAATGAATGTTAGATTACAATACAATGAAACATTTTGTTACCCCAACCCCTCCCCTCTCACAGAGAAAGAATCCTGGTTGAACGATTTTCTAGATCTAGTACACTTTTTAATATTCCAATGATAAGCATTTAGATTTAGACCCTAGACTTATATCTAGACTGAACATGGAAATCTTTTAACACTACAAAAAATGTCGTGAACATTTTATTAAAAGTTGAAACAAGGCGTTGTTTTGTAAAGTAGTTATTAGAAGTAAAGTTGTTGTTTTTTCAACCCTAACCTATACTGTAATTTTAGATCTAGATCTTGTAATTGAACATAAAAAATAAGAGTACTCTCGTCTCATAATTATTATTTTGTATTTTGTAGGTACATAATCTTGAAAGATCTAGGTAATCAGCCTATTTAAATGTACCTAAGATTATTAAAATCCACAGACTTGAATTATTTCGATCTAGGATTTTCAAAACATTATCTCAATGGAAACTAACAGGAAATTGCTTTGCGTGAATATATATTTCTGTGATGAATAGCCCATTCTAAAGAAAATCCGAGAAATGATTTTTCATTATTTCTAAACTTTGAAAACTAAAAATCATTACTTTTCTAAGACAAACAAAAAAAATGATTGGGGTGGCTTCCCTTATAGCTTGAAAAAGAGTTATGTACATAAACATCTATATATACAGGTCTGTGAATCGATCAATCGCGGATAAGAATTTGTTTCCAATTTCCAGTCTAGCTATAATATAGGCTATATATAAGTCTATGATCTAGACTTAGAAGATTTTTCTCAGAATTTTCCTGAACATTAATTGATTAAACTCTAGAATCAATAAAGCCTTGCATTCGGAAATTCCCGAAAGCGATAGTCCTTTCAAGAACGCGATAGTCCTTTCAAGAACGCGATAGTCCTTTCAAAACCGAAGTTGGACCTAGGCCTAGTTTTAGTCTTTAGCCAAAATTTACATTTGTTTATTTTTTTTTTATAACGGTCAGGCTAGAGTTTTCCCCGTGTGGCCAACGAGATAGTAATTCTTTTCTCAGAGATATGCATTGTCTGTTAAATTTCTAGGAAAATTGATAGAGCCATTTTTTTGAGATCAGCTGTCCATGTGCTTGTTTAGGTTCCATGAAATTCTGACTTGAATAGAGGTATTGTAGCAAGAAAACATTTAAAAAATACATTTAAAAATAAGCAATACCTCAATTATACAACTTCAAATATAATTTAAAATATTTAAAAAAATATTATAAAAATAATTTGCTCAAACCGGGTGTCAGACCCGTGAATTTGTTCTCGTCAAAGGTGTGAACGTATTTGGAGGTGTCCTTACCAATGCAGCTAGATACATGCTTCTGTGATTCTTTATTGGTATTCATATTATATGGGCATCTTATATTATCTTATATAATCAGACGTTACTTAAAAAAAGAAGATGATTACGTCCTACGCGTCATGCATTTAGTCATGCATTAACCAATGACTTAAATTCTGCCAAGTCACTGGTTTTGTCTGGCTAGCTCAGGCAACCCATTCCATGCTCTAATAGCACTAGGGAAGAAGGAGTATTTGTACAAATTTGTGCTTGCATTTTTTTAAATACTAGACCTAGACTTCTGATTTAGAACTTTAAGATCTAGTCTAGATCTAGAACCTTGATATAACATATATTAGATTTACGTATTTTTTTTTTTATAGTAAAGCTTAGGTATTATTTCAATACAAATGAAAAAGCTTCAAATTTATTCTGTCATCGTATAACTTCAGAACACTATTTCTATGACTCACAACGCCTTTTTTTTTTTTTTTATTCAAAGTCTTGCCAAGCTTAATTTAGTTTTTTTTTTCTTTTGAAAAAAAATATAACGGTCAAAACTAGAGGTTTCCTCTTGTGGCCCGCACAAATCCATGACCACTGTATGTCGTTTAGAGCGATAACATTCCCCCCCCCCCCTTCTGACCCACTTGCAGAAGTCAGCTAATTGTGTTTGCCCATCGATACGAATGACTGGTTACAGATGGCTAGACTGTCTACACTACACGCCTTTCTTTGTGTCGTAAACAGCTGCCCTTACGACATGCTGCATATTTTTGGCAGATGTCGCTATCGACTCGTTTTGTAGTTACCTTGATCCCAGAAAGTACCAAGAAAGACAAAAGCGTGAGAATGCACCATGAATCCACAGCCAAAAAAAAAAAACACAGTCATAATGTAAATAATCTTTGAGTATGAAATCTCTAGAGTATGATCATAAGTAAGATTACAATTGTAGAAGCCTCTATTAAATAGTACACAGAAGCCAAAATTATAACGCACTGGTCATGTGTTTGTGTGTGTGTGTGTGTATGTTACATAAGTGAATGTTTAATTCGTGTTTGCGCCTATATATGTGGACCAATAATATTATCTTATCCATATTTAAGTATCTTATGTTATAAATTACAGACGTCCATTCAAAAGGGATGATGAAGTCCTACGCTAATCTAGTCATGTGTTAATTAGAGAATTCAAATCTGCTTATTCATTGTTTTTTCATGGCAGATATTATAAGCCAGGGAACCTAGAAAGGCATCAGGGAAGATGGAGCACCTGTAAGACTTTGTCCTCGCATATGGAATAAGAAAGGCAGTAGTTGGTTCCCCCTTTCAGACCTGGCGATCTACAGGACAGATGATGTAAAGGTCATCTGTTTCTATACCCAACGGGAAATGAGGGTGTCGTGTGGCCAGCACAACGACCAACCGCCTTTACTTTTTCCCAACAAATGTCAGATTTTCACGTCTCAGTCCAAATCTTCTTGAATGACAGGATGACAGGATGACATGACAGGATGATATAATGACAGAATGATAGAATGACATAATGACAGCACGACATCATGATATAATGACAGGATGACAGAATGACAGGATGATAAAATGACTGAAGATGAATGCAGGCAGGATTCAACCTCATTGCCAGGACTAGGGTTAGGCGCGCATTCCATATGGACAAGCAAAATTGGTATTGTACTAAATTACAATTTAAACAAATGTGCACACTTTCAAATCGAGTTCACGTTAAATGTATCAGATGAGTCTTCTTCGTTCTCATTTTACATGTCGGAGGGTTCAGAAAAATCACATCAGTAATCCTATATCTGAGTAATTTCCAGATCAGGCAGTTCTCCGTATAGTTTTTCTTCTTCTTATCTTCTTATCTTATATAATACAGACGTTACTTCAAAAAAGAAGATGATTACGTCCTACGCGTCATGCATTTAGTCATGCATATTAACCAATGACTTAAATTCTGCTAAGTCACTGGGTTTCCTGGCTAGCTCAGACAACCCATTCCATGCTCTAATAGCACTAGGGAAGAAGGAGTATTTGTACAAATTTGTCCTAGCACATGGGACGAGGAATGTGCCTTTATTTTTATGTCTTTCTGAGTATTTTATTAAATTTTGTTTTTGTATTTGAAGATTATGGTTCAGTGTTTCATGTATTATTGCTACTTTACTTTTGAGTCTCCTGTCCTGAAGGCTTTCTAAATTTAGTGATTTTACTAAAGGTGTTACTCTAGTCAAGTGTAAATATTCCTTTGTTATGAATCTATAAGAGATGAATGATTAGCGAGGGTTGTAATGGACAAAATCGTATACGTCGTAGATGTATTATCAATTGATGGACTTCAAATCATATTTTCACAAAAGGTTTTGATTGTTAGTGGATTAAAGTGCTCAGAAATCCATTATTTCCTTCATCAGATCAAAGAACCAGTCGGTTATCGGGAATCACAGTGACGCGGTCAACTTGTGCATCCAATAGTCAGACAGAACTAGATCGATCTCATCTTCATTTGATGCCGGGTAGGCGTAGTTGATTGGTGCAATCTGGTGCCGCTGATTGACCCGACCCTACTTACCCCCATCAGTCCCCTGCGCTCAACACAAGACAAAACATGTGCACTACTCTGTACCGTGACAAAAAACATTGGATGTCAGTTCTAAATGCAACTAGATCAGCGGTTCTCAACCTTTTATGCTCGGCGACCCCTTTTTACAATCCCCCACTCTTCCGCGATCCCCCCCCCACACACACACATACAGCAATAGAAGAATAGACAATAACAATCCTTATTTTCGATGGTCTTAGGCGACCCCTGGCAAATCGTCAATCGACCCCCAAGGGGGTCGCGACTCACAGGTTGAGAACCCCTGAACTAGATTGTTGAGCCTTTGACATCGCGTGTTAGAGAAAATAAACTAATCAGAGACGAGAGAGAGAGAGTGGGAGAGAAAAAGAGAGATATAAAGGAAGAATGAGATAGAGACAGGGAGAGGCAGAAAGTGAAAGACAAAGATAGTGGGCCCGTGTTCCACCGTAATTTTCTCCTTTCTGTTTTTCTTTTAGCTGTTTTAGTAAGAATATAGAAAAACTTTCATAAAAATGAATAAAAATTATTTATCTAGTAGTTTGATCATCAGGTTAATACAATCTGACTAAAACATGCCCTTTTTTTTCCTGCTCAAGTAACCTAAAACGTCTGCCATTTCTAGCTGAATTTGTCTATTTAAAAAAAAATTGTTTTTGATTACAACAGAACATATACAATCAAAGGTTGTGACCTGTGTTCTTATCTGTTGTTATGTGTTGTTGTTATTGTCACTGACCTTGACATTGCTACTTCATAACCCAATCTGTTTCTTGCTTTGATTCCATCTTCGCTGTGTTAAATCTATCACGATCGCCTTAATATATTTAATTTGTTTTCTTGTTAACTAGATCCAACTTTTGAACATTGACGTCTGTCTTAAACTCTATTTCCGGTTCATACAAATGCATTCTCTCCTTTCTCTTTTGATTTCCTTTGTATCTCTCTTCTTAATTCTCCCTCTCTCTCTCTCTCTCTCTCTCTCTCACTCTCTCTCTCACTCTCTCTCTCTCTCTCACTCTCTCTCTCTCTCACTCTCTCTCTCTTACACACACTCTTTTTCTCTCTCTCTCTTTCTCTCTCTCTCTCTTTCTCTCTTTCTCCCTCTCTCTCTCTCACTCTCTCTCTCTCACTCTCTCTCTCACTCTCTCTCACTCTCTCTCTCTCACTCTCTCTCTCTCACTCTCTCTCTCTTACACACACTCTCTTTCTCTCTCTCTCTCTTTCTCTCTCTCTCTCTCTTTCTCTCTCTCTCTTTCTCTCTCTCCCTCTTTCTCTCTCTCTCTTTCTCTCTCTCTCTCTCTTTCTCTCTCTTTCTCTCTCTTTCTCTCTCTTTCTCTCTCTCTTTTCTTTCTCTCTCTCTCCTTCTCTTTCTCTCTCTCTTTCTCTCTCTCTCTGTCTCCCTCTCTTTTCTGGACCCTATTACAAATCTAAATCATAATTAGAAATATTTGTTTATGAGTTGCTCCACTAATCATTGTACATTGTACACCAAAACACATACACACAGATTGTTTTGACTATACACAAACACCGATACACACGAGGCCCGTTGACCTACACGTAGGTCTCAGAGGTTTAATGTTGTTCAATAGTTAGATCCATTTCAATAAGCTTTCAATAAGTCTACGTTTGAGACCAAAAGAAAATCCGCTGCCGAGGACAGACGCAGACGGCGAAAAGAAAATCTTAATCGACCACCGGCGGACAATTGTTATACTTGCCATGGATGTGGCTAAATATGTAGGTCACAGCTGGGGCTGCGTATCCAAGGGAAATACTGCATTCCTCATTAATCGTCGTACTCTAAGACAAGCCTTATTAATATTATTACGGTATTAAATAAGCATATGTGTCTATATGTTAATATTAGCATTTAATCTTTTTCTTTTGCCTATCTGTCTATGTTACTCATTCATCGTAGCTAATTAAAAAGAAAACATAGCTTACCAACACCTCGTTTACTCTATAGGGTCTATACACCGGAGACACGAAACAGCTAACTATTTATAGCTTTTCCACTATAAATGAAAATCTCTATCAAGAACATTATATAAACCTATATTTCGGCGTTAGTTAATTAAAGGATATTGTCTTTTGAGTAGACATAACTAATCATTGATGTTATAATTTGTCCCATGTCTGCATATGTATTATAACGTGTCTGCTTTGAAACGAATATTTTAGATAGTTTATATAAGCTAAAACATTGACCTCTGAACTCTATAGGTGTATATAACGGTTTGTGTTAACGGTCACAGCGGTGTGGGAACTAATCAAATCCGACGCCAAACACCTCATCAGCTATTACTCCACTCGACTCGTTAATTGAATTAGTAGAAAGGCAGCTCATTGAAACCAGATAACGATGTGATCACGACGATGAGTACCCTCACCTCCCCCCTCCCTCCTGTACTCGATATCTCTCTCGTGTTTAACTTCCGTCGGATTTTACGCACTCACGTCTGCGCGAGCAGATGGTGTGATGTTCTGATGAAGCGAGAGCCGTCTGATTTAGTTTTTTTTTTTTTTTTAATGCTTGAAAGGTCACTTCCGGTCATGTTTTTATGTATATTTTGACATTCCTCAGCTAAACTCTTGCTCATCCTGGGTGTTAGGGCTTTAGAAAAGAACCTTTAGCTCATTAAGTTTTTGACTTTTAACTCTGGGTTGTTCTTTCCGTATTCTCCTGTATCTGAGTTGCTTAAGATTTTACTCGCACACACTGACGAGGTCGAGTTAGGAATCTAGAGGTACGGACATCCCATGATCCTTTTAAGTCCAAGAATGTGTCAGGGAAAGGAAACTATTTTGACACATTCCCAGTTTCTCCAGCGCAAATAAGTTCCACGATTGATGAAATATTTTAGAATAATAAATAAATAGTTTAGAACTAATAATTTAACTCCAAAACAAAACCAGAACAAAAGTTGTAAAGTCAAAAGTAGACCATGTCCTAAGGTCATTATAACGCATTGTCTCTTTTTGTTTTCCAAAGTTCAGATCATCGATTAGTATGTGCTTTTCGTCTTAAAATAACACAACACAAATAGAATTCAAAAGTCACTAATACTCTTTCTCTTACTCACTCACACACAACACACACATCTGTCAGTCTCTGGACTACGTTATTGTAACACTTTCAGCTAGACACACACACACACACACCCGTCTTTCAATATGCGCTCTGGACTGTCGTTAGCCGTAAAATGTTTGTCAAATGTTTGTCAAATGTTAATTCAGAGTTGAAGATAATTTACTTCATAGACCAAGCCTCCCGCAGGCCTACAGGGGGGGGGGGAGCGGGCAGGGTTTGAACCCGGGATCATCGATAAGTCCGAACGACAGTCCAGAGTGCAAACCGCACGACCAGTCAGCCATCCCGAAGGACACGGTTTCCTACCCTGCTCGCTGCCATCTACCGTCTTTCTGCAGGAGGTTTGAGCTAGGATGTACATTATCTTCAGAATCTGAAAAAAACATCCGAAACATGTAAAACATTTGACAAACAAACACACACACACACACACTGTTATATACAGTTTCTTAGTTGTATCATGATATCACACACACACACTTTGGCTACATCGACCAGGTCCACCTATTCATACGTAATACATTCCCAATGGGCTATTAGTGACGTCAATGTTCCCCTCAACTGGAGCCTGTAATTGAGATAATGGAAACAGCCATGACACACACAGAGTCAGCTCTAACCAAGATTGTATGCGTTAGCCTTTAATCCTTATTTTCATAACACCAAACCTATTCACCACAAAATAAACCGTATGTTTAGAGTACTTTTGAAACGAATGCATTTTATGAGTACATGCACTATCGATACCACTTAACTGTAAAAAATGACTTAGTGCTTTACGTAATTAAACTAATTTTTAAAGCCTTCTTTGAAAATAAAATACACACATTCTAATTGTCATTCCATGGTCATTCAGAAAGTTTTTAGAGCATTTTTTGACAACCTATAGGGTTAGGGTTATATGTTAGCTGCCCATAGGATGCGACGTTGCAGGTTGAGGCATACTATAATTAATGATCTTGCTCGTAATATTGTGCTGACTATGTTAGTCATAGCACAACACAAGGAAGACTTCTCTGCTGCAGAAGCTTTCGAGACCTTTTGTATCATGCATACATTTTAACTTTAATTGCATGTGCGAGGTTCGATTTCAATTACTATTAAATATACGATTATCTTTTATAGTTACGGTATTTGTTATGATTTCAATAATTATTTTGAACATTCAAAAGCTTAAATTCGATTAAAAGAGAATGTGATTGTAGATGAAAGATAAATAAACAGTCTGCGATAAATTTATAGTGTACTGGACATATTAAGGGAGGTAATTAAAACTGGTTATCAAAAAGATAAGGGCAGTAATAGCTTAATGGTGTTTCTTAATAATTATTATTAATATAAATAAAGATTGACGGAGCAATACTCCCTATACTCTAATAACAATAAAACGACAGTCCAGCGCGCATACCGTGAATATTTTATAAAAGGCCTCTTGCATTTCTTTTCATTCAGTAGAACTTAGCATGAGTAGCCTACCTGTTTTAATGTGATAGTGCAACACTGCGATTATCGATGTGTTCTCATTATGTAGGTAAACAATTAAAATGTAGGTAATTCACCCGCAACGATTGACAGCTCAAAAACAATTTATCCAGTAAGTTGTGTGCTCGTGTGTGGTAGGCAGGACGTCGCTATGGCGTGACCCGTGTTGCCAACTCTACGAAGATGTAACTCCTCGCTGGACTTCATACACATGTTGCCAACTCTAAGAAGATGTAACTCTACATTGTACTTTATACACATGTTGCCAATTTGAAATGACAATGTGCAGTTTTTATTCAATTGTTGTTCCAAGTTTGAACCGCAACATCTAGCTGGTGTTCGGTGGATCTAAAAATTAGAAACTAAACTTGAAGGAAACGAAGTGATAGAAAGTACTAGAAGTAACAGAAGGATTTCGCTCTCAGGCCTTAAATTTAAAGAGTTTCCGGAAACTGTCCCACTTTCGATTTGAAAAGAAGTGATTCATCAGTAGACTGAACAGAAGCAACATCACCAAGTTGACAGCTTCTTTTAAACTCACTGACATCCATTCAAATTCATGCCTTGAAATTTGTGGATTTTTACTTCTTTTCATCTGGGATAGGCTTCGAACATTTCGACTCTTCCCGCCTGATTGTAAACAGAAAGATAGTTGTGTATTACATTTTGTTTTCCTAAGAGCTGGCAACTGATTCATTTATTTTGCTGAAAATTTGGCAAATGAGATAATTTGATGAATCAGACCGTTGATGTTTGAACATTGACATTGTGTATCTACGTGTCTCAATATCTACCTCAAAATATTCAAATTCCAGACTTTCTACCTCTTATTTTTTCAATTTGAAACAAAATATTTACTAGCTAATTCCTTGAATATATATATTGGATGCAATATATCAATATTTGTTTTGTTTGGATTGCTCATTTATCATACAGTGTTCCTACTTTTTAAATCACGACACCTCAAGAATTGGAAAAAAAAAAAGCTTATTCAGTAAAGCTAGCGTGAGCTTAATGTCCAGCTTTGATTTTGTAACATCTGTCTAAGTGTTACATTCCAGTGATAAATGTAACTTGCTTGCTTGGACATAGGAACTTGCTCTATACTTATATTTATAAATATAAATAGGATCGTTTATCATTGCCACTTTGCTTCGCCTGGTTTACGAAATTTCCCAGAAATAATTACAAGAAAATTGGTGCATCAATTTGGAAATTTACCCAGAAACAAAGTTGTCTCGAATTGTGGTCAATGTTTTTAGCTTCAGTTGGGTAATAAGATTTTGGGTAAATTAAATTCTTATATTTCCATTTTCTCGGATTACTTATGATTTAGAAAGTTTGCATAAAAGGATTACAGCGCAAACATCAACACCACTTTTGTGTTCCATTAACTATTAGTATGGAATTATGCTGCACATGCTCGTCCAAGAAGAAGAACTCCAACGCCAAAGGAAACAACCATTCAGCTGTTAACGACAGCAAAGTGAAGAAGAAAAAAGACAGCAAGAACAGCGCTGTCAACGACAGCAAAGCCAACCATAACAGCAAGTCTGTCAACAGCAGAGCTTCTGGAAATAACAGTGTTGTTGGTGAGACCAATGGTCGTCACCAGAAAAAGAAAAAAGGATTAATCGGCAAGCTGTTAAGTCTCGGACGTATAAAGGTAATCTCAATTTTATGTATCGAAATATTACATTATTTATATCTCATATTTCCAGGGTTACACCAGTGGCTTATATAGGTCAGACTTTGGAGCTTGTGTTAAAATGTAAATAGGTTTTGAAAAATAAATTCTCAAAATAGTATAAGCCGAATGGGTCACAGAGCGGAAGTCCCGTGACATGATTCCATTTTTGTAAATCTTAGGAGCCTTCCAGTAAGGATATGTGAATTTAACCATAGATTTTGATTTTTTTTCTTTAGATTAGTTGATGACATGTGAGCATCGATTACCATGCTGATCTGAAATACGATAACCGCTAATTAAAGTCATGAGTGACTTATTGTCACTCCATGTACATTAAAAATGTAAGACTTCTAGTGTATATACACAGATGACACTTAACTGTAGATGACAGATAAATCAAGAATTTGCGATATAATTATGGTATACACATCTCCTTTTCTATTCTGCTTACTTAATCCGTTTGATTGTCAAAAGAGCTGAGCCAAAGGCTCTTCGAGCTCTAGACATGTAAGCCTGCTTGAACAAGCGTTCTGTCTGGAAGAGATCCAAGTCAATGCCTATGTAAAGCATTGCTATTTCCGATATATCTGTGACTCCGGACGCATGGACTAGAATGCATGGCCGAAGGCCGAGTACACCGGGAACCTCCGCCATTTTCCTATGTTGTAACTAGCTAACAGTGCAGGGCTCAACATTAGTGTAACGGTCCCTTACGGAACGGCGCATGTATTATCGACAGGGACGTGGAAGCTCTCTTTCAACTTCTCACTGTGCTATAGGAAAGCTCTCGCATTCCCTTGGACACTCCCACAGGAGTTTTGTTTTGCTATTCCTTTAGCCTAATCACTTCCTCAAATGATCGTTTCCACCCGAGTGCCACGTTGAAGCAGAATAGCGTAATCGGGGCTTACTTAATCCTGATATGCTGATAGCCTGGATATTTCAACAATGCCATGTACATACGACATAGTTCTACTTCCAATTTTTGTAAAGACGCAAATCGCAATGGACTTCTCAGTTTCAGCAGTTCCTCCCGAAATGAAAGATTTTTACGCTCTGACCCAAACATTTCGCATGACTTCATAGGTGACGGAGGCGCGGTAAAGCGCTTGACTTCCGAACCGGGGGTCCCGGGTTCGAATCCTGGTGAAGACTGGGATTTTTATTTCGGCATCTTCTGGCGCCACTGAGTCCACCCAGCTCTAATGGGTACCTAACATTAGTTGGGGAAAGGTAAAGGCGGTTGGTCGTTGTGCTGGCCACATGACACCCTCATAAACCGTAGGCCACAGAAACAGATGACTTTACATCTTCTGCCCTAAAGACAACAAGGGCTAAAAGGGGAACTTACATCGGTGTCACCGGTCTGGGTTTCAACCTTTAATCATCGAGAAGATAATCTGGAGCGCAAACCACTCGACCAGGAAAAATTCAAAGATTTCTAATACTTATTTATTTTAACATGTAAAGTGTTGAATACTAGGTAAAGGCTGAGATTTTTAATTTTGGGATCTTTAAGGCGCCACTGAGTTCACCCAGCTCTAATGGGTACCTGATAATACTTGGGGAAAAGTAAAGGCGTCTGGTCGTTAAGCTGGCCACATAACACCCTCGTTAACCGTGGGCCACAGAAACAGATGATATTTATATCATCTCCCCCAAAGATCGCATGATCTGAAAGGGGAACTTTTTTTAATAACACATTTTTAATAACAGATTTTTAATAACACATTTTTTAATAACACATTTTTAATAACACGTTTTTAATAACACACTTTTTATAACATATTTTTAATAACACACTTTTAATAACACACTTTTTATAACATATTTTTAATAACACACTTTTAATAACACATTTTTTAATAACACATTTTTAATAACACATTTTTTAATAACACATTTTTAATAACACACTTTTTATAACATATTTTTTAATAACACATTTTTAATAACACATTTTTAATAACACACTTTTTATAACATATTTTTTAATAACACATTTTTAATAACACATTTTTTAATAACACATTTTTAATAACACACTTTTTATAACATATTTTTAATAACACACTTTTAATAACACACTTTTAATAACACATTTTTAATAACACATTTTTTAATAACATATTTTTAATAACACACTTTTAATAACACACTTTTAATAACACACTTTTAATAACACATTTTTAATAACACATTTTTTAATAACATATTTTTAATAACACATTTTTAATAACACATTTTTTAATAACATATTTTTAATAACACATTTTTAATAACACACTTTTTATAACATATTTTTAATAACACACTTTTAATAACACACTTTTTATAACACATTTTTAATAACACATTTTTAATAACACACTTTTTATAACATATTTTTAATAACACACTTTTAATAACACACTTTTTATAACATATTTTTAATAACACACTTTTAATAACACATTTTTAATAACACATTTTTAATAACACATTTTTTAATAACACATTTTTAATAACACATTTTTAATAACACATTTTTAATAACACACTTTTAATAACACATTTTTAATAACACATTTTTAATAACACACTTTTAATAACATATTTTTAATAACACATTTTTAATAACACACTTTTAATAACACATTTTTAATAACACATTTTTAATAACACATTTTTCTCATACAGTTGTTCATTACTGACGTAACTCAAAGCCTAAGATTGATAACTCATGGGGGGGGGGGGGGGGGGATTTGAGTCCAAGGGCATTGGTTAGTCCCAGTTTAGAATTCCCGATTCTGTTTCCGGGAAACGAGGTAGGTGGGGGGGGGGGGCGGGAGAAGGTAGTAAAGTGTGTTTATTGTTATGCTGGCTGCTTAACGCCCTTTTCAACCATTTAGCCAGCTTTTTTGCTGCCTAGCTGTAGGCTTTTTTCCTCTAGCACCCAAAACCAAAAGACGCTTTTCTAAATGACAGTGTTTTTTATCCTCCGTGGAAACTTTGCTGTTATTTTATTTCGTTTCATATCGATCGCTCCGACACCATTGAATGTAACACATTGTATGCTCAGCAAGTCACGTGACCCAATTGGTTGACAACACACACACAACAAAAGTACACGTGTGAGTGGAAGGCCACAGGCACAATGTCAGGGACACCAGTGTAGATGTGAGCTGATTGTTGCAGCCTGATAGACAGATGTTACTTGACAACATACTCATACACAGGGTGCTAACTAGTGGGGCAAATGTGCGAAACTGGGAAATGAATAAAAAAACTACTTACGAAGAATTTTAAATTACAAGTGTGGTAAAGCGCTTGACTTCCAAACCGAGGAGTCAAGGGTTCAAATCTCGGCGTAGCAATATCCCCTTATTGCTCCCTGCTTTGTCTTATTGTGTTGATTAAGAAATAAAGCAACTGTCCAAAAACTAGCGTAGACACAGGAGTTTTTATCCTAGAATGTTTATTAGTTCTTCATCGTAACCTAAAAAAATGTCTCCAGAGACAGCCTTATCTTATCTTATCAATATCATATCTTATAAAATACAGACGTTACTTCAAAAAAAGATGATTACGCCCTACTCGTGTTCCTAGGTCAATTTAGTCATGTCAACCAATGACTTAAATTATGCCTAGTCACTTTTTCTCCCCACGCTTAAGGCTGGTCTCGCAATTTAAGGAATCTTTTATCATCCCATTGTACACATATTCGTGGTGACACTTCTCCAGGGCCGCGCTTAGGCCGCCTCTGAGGTCTCATTTCTACCTTAACTTTTTATCTCCGTAATGGACCTCATTCACCAACCGTAAACAAAACAACATTTTGTCACGAGATTCTCTATCTCTTCTATACAAATTAGGATCTAATTTTTATGCACAGTGGCTATCACGTGACAGTTTTTTTTTCGTTGTTTTATCAATATTATCACGTGGCTAAATGTTGTTTGTTTCCGATTGGTGAATGAGGTCCATTATATTCCAAGTTCTAACAGAATTATTCATTTTTTTTCACATTTATACATTCTACCCTGTTCTGATTTAACGTCAATAACATTTTTGTTTGTAATCAGAAGATGTTACTTTTGGTATAGGGTTATAGAAGAATGCATGCTCTTTTTACATAACACAAATACACTTTATAAAACCAAAAAATAATTTAATTTAATTGGGTCAAATCAACGATGATTTCGTTAATTAGGAGAGAACGAGTTAAACCACGTCCTTGAACTAATTCGGCCACTGCTCTTCTTGATGATTGACCAAAAGGCTGGTGACTAAATATTCCACCGCCCTTTTGAATTGTCACATTTGTTTTGGAGCTTGTTATTGCAAGGTTAATGAAAGGAATTAGTTTTTTTCCCCCCAAGATTTGGAATCGACTGGTCGTCTGCTAGTGGTCACGTGACGAACATGTCTGCGCCTTGAATGAATACACTTTTTACAAGGGCTTTTTTTCCTCTTACAACCTGAGAATGTTTGGTTCACGTAGGAATGTTTGAGGGGCTGAATCGACTGGTCGTCTGCTAGTGGTCACGTGACGAACTTGTCTGCGCCTTGAATGAATACACTTTTTACAAGGGCTTTTTTCCCTCTTACAACCTGAGAATGTTTGGTTCACGTTGGAATGTTTGAGGGGCTGAATCGACTGGTCGTCTGCTAGTGGTCAGGTGACGAACATTTCTGCGCCTTGAATGAATACACTTTTTTTCCTCTTACACAACCTGAGAATGTTTGGTTCACGTTGGAATGTTTGTGGGGCTGAATCGACTGGTCGTCTGCTAGTGGTCACGTGACGAACATTTCTGCGCCTTGAATGAATACACTTTTTTTTCCTCTTACACAACCTGAGAATGTTTGGTTCACGTTGGGATGTTTGCAGGTGCCAAACCTTTAAGAAAAGCATAAAACATAAAAAATTCTTTTTAAAAGCAAAGCTCATGTAAAGGATACAACAGGACGTTTACAAGCATGTATCTCATACCAGGGCCGGATCTAGACTCGATGAGGCCCTAAGCTATTTGAAATATTGGGGCCTCTGGTTATTGCAATTGACACTTATTATCACGTGACAGTTTTGTTTCTGCTTTAAAGCTTGAAATGAACAGATAACTTAGAACAAAATCTTGTCAAAATGAACGGGGAGTTATTTGCTTGTCTCCCTTGCCAGTACACAGCAAGTCCTATGCAGGACCTCCTCGTGGTGACACATGGAGACTGAAGCTGTGAAGCCAGAATGCTGAATAGGAGCTGGGAACATGACTACTCTGGGAACATGACTACTCTGGGAACATGACTACTCTGGGAACACGACTACTCTGGGAACACGACTACTCTGGGAACATGACTACTTCATTCCAAAGGCAGACTTTTCTAGCCGACTAAGAACTCTGCATGCAACAAAAGTATTTGTTACGCCACGTGACATTATCCTCCCCGTGTCCAAGTGGTGATGACACACACACAAAAAAAGGATGTTGACAAAGCCAGGTCAACACCAGACCCGTCTTACCGTAGGGTCATGTTGACCCTACTCACTTGTCAATCATTGCCTCCCTTTGTTGCTGTTCTCTCTCTGATCTCCCCACCCCCCTTTTTACAAAAATCTTTTTTTTTTTTTACCCTCTACGTCATCGCCACCTCTGATCTCATAATTTGCATGTCAACATGGCCGCGCGGACAAGTGTGCAGCGACCACCCGCTGGACTGATGGCTAACAATGTTTTGGGACAATTTTCTCCCTTGACGGTCTGACGTGTAACAAGGGCTATCTAATGGCCAACACTGTCATCTGGCCTATGACCAACACTGTGTCAGCTGGTCAATTGCCAACACTGTGTGGGATTGACTTAATGGATGGTCATGTGGGGGCCACTTTAAACTTTTAACGAAGGCCTTATTTCTGGAGAGTCATGTGGGAACATTTGTCAAGTACTGGACAGTATTAAAGAAGTTCCACTTTGAGAGCTGTCTTCATGAGGTGTTAAAATGTTTGCTAATTTCAAGAACTGTATGAATAGTCAGATAACGGAACAATTAGAAAACGAAAAAAATAGGCTTTCTTATCTTATCATATCTTATATAATACAGACGTTACTTCAAAAAAAGAAGATGATTACGTCCTACGCGTCATGCATCCAGTCTTGCATGTAAACCAATGACTAAAATTCTGCCAAGTCATTGGTTTTCCTGGCTAGCTCAGGCAACCCATTCCATGCTCTAATAGCACTAGGGAAGAAAGAGTATTTGTACAAATGTGTCCTAGCATATGGGACGAGTAATGTGCCTTTATCTTTGTGTCATTCTGAGTATTTTATTACATTTTGTTTTTGTATTTGAAGATTATGGTTCAGTGTTTTATGTATAATTGCTACTTTTATTTTGAGTCTTCTCTCCTGAAGGCTTTCTAAATTTAGTGATTTTACTAAAGGTGTTACTCTAGTCAAATGTGAATATTCGTTTGTTATGAATCTCACTGCTCTATTTTGTGTCTGTTCCAGTTTCTTAATATTTTCTTGAGTTGACGGGTGCCAAACGGAGGAAGCTTATTCTATTTACCACTTTACACTCCTTACCTCTTTACATAACATTGCAGGAGAACTAACACGGTAGAAATAGTGTCTTTTCTACCTACAAATATGAAGCTATTCTACTGACCGCAACGACTTATAAGACAATCGATATCGTTTCGATGTTAAGTCACGTGAATCACGGAAATAAATTATCCTAATAACCTTATTAGTAATACCTTCGTCTATATTAAAATTTAGATGAAAATCTTTGAGTTAATAACATTACAGACATTCCAACTCTTCTGTGGTCTAAAAGTCCTTGATGTATTTTATTTGATCTCCTCTGTTTCATTCCCGTCATTGTGTGTCTCTCTTTTGATTAGTTTCTTCTCCTCGGCAAGGATTTCGTTAAAGATTGGAAAATATACTAGCCGGATATGACCTGCGGGTTGCGGGCCGGATTTACCCGATATGTCTTAACTTTTCACTCTTTAAATTTAGATATTTTCTATAATGTCAACTCCCCTCCCCCGGTTGTGAGAGGACATTAAAAGTACACTACGGTCTCTGCCATGTCCTGAGAAACATTAATGCCAAGTTTGATCAAATTGGTCAAACGGTTTTAATTTCTACGCAGCATTTTATATATATTTATTTGTTACGGTGATTGCTTTAAATATAAGATGCAAAAGTGTATATCACTAAGTGTTTGTAACTTGAAATGGTCTGCGTTGTATTTGTCAATGAACGTTGAATGGTGTAATACTGAGTTCTTGCTTCCTGAAGTACTCTAGACACGGGACAAGACAAATAGTACAAACTGACCTAAGTCCGTTTCAGCAGACAAACATGAAGTTTATTTTACTACAATAATAATACACTGCACTCCTTGTTAGTGCTACAATTCAAGAAATAATGAACAATCCTATCCGCATAACAGCGGTATCAAAAGTATCCAATATGTTAGTCACAAATCACGTCCGCATCTCAGCGGGTAACACTGTGTAGAAATATAGATTAACTAATACATGTCTCAAAAAGTCCACTGGCAACAACTGCCCACAAGTTACTTTCTAACTGAAATTACTACAGACTTTTCTAAGTCGCTACTGTCCATCACGGACTAAAATATTACTTGACCACTCGGTCCAAAGAATAACACTTGACTTCTAACTTGACTTCACTTGTCTGCTTGACTTGACTGACCTCTAAGTCTAACTTTATTCATTCTACTTCCTGTTTTCTACATCAGGAATTCCACGTGTCTTTTAAACTCTTAACATGACGTGAACTTTAGATCATGCAATGTCAACTAAGACTGTGACAGTATTCCATTTGAAATATTGAAGTGTCTTCTTTCTTTTATATGACACTCTTCCTTTGAAACATTCAAGTTAATTAATAAAAAAAAAATATTAAAAAGCTTATATTTAACATAGTTGTATAAATTAGTTTGGGTTATATAAGAATTTTTTTTATAGCTTACAGGTTATAAAAAGGATTAATAAAAATTAAAAAACGAAAGGGGGAACGACCCGAATTCGAACTCTTTGAGCAAACCTTAATCAGGCTTCTCGAGCCAACACGGTAACCACTCTGCTGTGGAGAGCCTATGGAAGAATTAGAAATAGTATTCATATCTAACTCAGTACTAGAGATGTCCACTAAACAATAAATGGACAAAACAACAACAACAACAACAACAAAACATTGTAAAAGCTAAAACATTTAAATAAGAAAACAGTAATAATATTAATAGGGCAATCGTTTAGTACATATTGTTCCATATGGACCTCTTATATTGTATTTCTATATTAGCGAGTTTAAAAAGTGAAATTACAGAGTGTCTCATCGAAAGACGAAGTATGGCTATTTTATAGCTTTGCTATACTCCAAAAATCGTTGTTTCCAAATGACTAAAAAATATTTATAGTTACTTATATATGGTTTTAAATTTGTCTAAAATATTAACTTTATAATAATTTTATTTCTAAAGCACTGTTAACAAACAAACAAAAAATGTTCAAATCGCTGTGATAACATTACAAACAGAAACACCAGAAACTAAACGGACGTCGAGCCATAATGGAAAGTTTAAAAAAAAACTCAATTCGAAAAGAAAAATTATTATATTACAGACTTTTTTTTTCTAACAGAGGAGAATTCTGTCGTAGGCGTCTTCCAGTGTCCATCTAGTCGTGTATGTTAATTAGAAACTTAAATTCATATAAGTCATTCGTTTTCTTGTCTGATTCAAGCAACCCGTTTCGTTCTGTAATATTACAATTGAAGAAGGAGTGACTTTGTCCTAGAATGTGTTGGAAACGACGCCAGTAACAGCACGCTAATCTTACAGCTAATCAATGTCACACTTACAAGTCAAACAGAACTTGAAACGCTACTATGTTTTAATGTAATAATTTCTTCTTAAAGAATAAAAAAAAAAAAGGTTACGAGAAAGATTGAGAGAGAAGTTCAGAACGGAACGGACAGAGAAGCGTGGCGAACTTTTTAGTTCATTGCATCTTGCGTTCAGCTAACGAGAGCCTGGGCATGAGAACAAAGACAGGATCAGTCTTCGCACTAGGAAGAGAGGGCCTGGGAGAGAGAGAGAGAGAAAGAGAGAGACAGAGAGAGGAAAAGAAAGAGAGAGAGGGGGGGGCACATTGATTGTTTTTTTTTGTCTCTACCAAGATTTTTATTCAAATATTAACTAGGAGCGATGCAAGTTTGGGGTCTTCTCATGTAGAGGTTTCACGGCAATGCTGAGCTATTGTTGGCTTGATTGAGTATACAGCGCTAGAAAGGCGATTTGTGTGTGGGAGGGGGGGGGCTTCACTGCGTAATGAGGGCGGGATACAATCTTAAAGTTTTTGAAAAAAATTCTGAAGGCATTCAGGGCCGGAGTTTGGCTAGACAACGGATGTGATTGGATCACCAGTTGAGTCTCTCCAGTCTGAATCACAATTTGAAATCTCGTAGAGCGGAGATAATGCGATCAGTTTGACATGGTTAGGTTGATCGATCTCACTTTAAAGCCAACTTTCTCTTTCTTGCTCTTTTTCATTATTTTCTTCTTTCTTTCTTTATCTTTTCGCTGTTTTGCCTTGTAAACTAAATATCAGTTTATTAATTACGATAGTTATATGCGGTAAATAGTTCCATTAGACTTATAGAAGAGCTAGAATTTGTTGTGATTATTTACTTTGAGTGTGACACTTAAAGTGAGGAGAAGTTCAATCATCATTATGTAACTTGAAGGCAGGACACAGAAGTTCAACCATCATTACGTAACTTGAAGGCAGAACACAGAAGTTCAACCATCATTACGTAACTTGAAGGCAGGACACAGAAGTTCAACCATCATTACGTAACTTGAAGGCAGGACACAGAAGTTCAACCATCATTACGTAACTTGAAGGCAAGACACAGAAGCTCAACCATCATTACGTAACTTGAAGGCAGGACACAGAAGTTTGGTGTCAGAAGTCATATTTCAACACCCATAGAAGCTTGTTTGTTTTGTTTATTTTATATATTTCGGATGTTCCTTCGAGATTGAAGATTATTACTTCCTAGCCTTAATCTCCCGCATGACAGCAGGAGGTGGTGGTGGGCGGGGTTCGTACCCATGACCATCGAGACGACAGTCCAGAGCGCATGCCACACAACTAGACAGCCATCCTGTACTGAGTCCTGTACCAAAAATAATGCATTGGATTTTGTTAGTCCCGAGAACTAAATGTAGTATATAGTCTACTAATACGGTACTTTTTGAAGAGGTGTTTCTAGAGACTCTCATTCAAATATCAAACAAGATAAGATAAGACAAGATAAGATAATTTTTATTGATCCAATCAAATAGAAATTCAGTTTGACAATTGACAAGCTCAGCGTAACTACTGTACAATAACAATATAGATGCAAATTCGAACAACATTCACACACGAAACACATACACACTCACAACCAGGGCTTTATAAATTAGACTTCTATGTACTTCTCGATGACGACAGATGATCTTGTAACACTCTGACTTTCTTTCTGTTTTAGTCCTAATGGAAAGGAGACGACCACTTCGTTCAGATCTGATGTAACAGTGGTTTAATGGGTGCAGGTTGTCCTTAAGAATCGTGTGTGTTTAGGAAAGGTATCTTTTCATGAAAAAAGTTCTTCAAGAGATGGTAGCTGTGTTCAAGTGATATGCGATGCTTTTTTTCATTAGTCTATTTAGTCAAAGTCTTTGTGCCAGTGAAGTATTACCATACCAGCAGTTGATGGCAAAGTTAATTAGACTGCTGATAGTTGCTGTATAAAAAAGTTTAATTATAAACGAGTCTTTATATGCATATTGGCAGTATGTATCCTTGATCTTGCTTGCTGATGAAGATAATGTTTAACTGGAATCAAGTTATGTAAATGTATGTGACATGACTGTGTTATCAAATTAGATTTTGATCGAAAGACTTGGCTGAAAGTTTCTTCTTTTCCAAATCTGAATCTTATACAACACAACACATTTTTGTACACATTTTGTAGACTTCGTGGCCATCCTAGAACTGATATAAAGAATGTGTTGTAACCAAAAGTTAAAAAAAAAAAAAATTAATGATGAATTTAGACAGAACTTTTTAGCTATGAATTGTTTTAATACTATTTTTAAAATTGATTTTGACATTTAAAAGTCATGATTTTTTTCTGAAATCATCGTTTCACATTGTATGCGCCCCAAGGTCTTAAGAGAAGTGTAAACAGGAAGTTTATTTATACATTGCATTCTTGAAGCTGTGAGTTTCTACAGAGAAGTGTACATAATTTGTCCTAAAGAGACGTAATTAGAAATGAAAAGATTTGATTATATTTCCACTGCTCCGGAAAAATCTAAATAGGGGAGACTATCTTACATTGTGTCCCAACCATCAGTTCATGAGTTTCAAGCTTCACGTTCAGTCTACTTTTGTAAATTCATCATTGAATTTAAATTATAAAAGCTTTTATAGTTATGTGTTTAGTTGTATTGATTCTTTTCATGATTTCTACTTGAGGAATATCCTATATATATAATTCTCTTCGTCCCTCAACAGTTTAAACGAGTAGTAAGGACTAAAGGAAATATCACTCTCGGATAGTCCACCACATAGCAGTATAGTGAAGAGGGGGGGGGAAGAACACGTAGTCACAAAGTAGCAAGGCAGGACCGTTGCAATATCACTCTTTTTTTTATTTATTTCTACCTCACGTTAAAAAAAAAAGGGGGGGGGGAGTAATCTACTCTGTAGTAACTATCGAGGCGACACGGAGCACGCTCAAGAGTTTGGACACAATGGAAAGATCACTCTTTTATTTTTTGCAACTCGGGCAGAGGGAGTTATCCCAGGTAATTTAAGACTGAAAAAAAAAAAAAAAAAAAAAATTTCGTTTGTATATTTCAGGAGATTGGTATGAGTTTTCAAAAAGATTTTAATAATTTCGAGGTTATTTCCAGGACCTTTTCGTATATTTTGCAATTTCAGGAGATTTCCAGGACCTCCTGTTAAATCGACAGGAGGCCGCGGGAAATCTGTTATAAGTTATAAAATGGTTTAATTTAATAATTTATTCACCTAAAATTAGCGCGGGTCCTATAAAAGTGATGGGCCCACTGCGGTCGCATAGGTTGCAGTAGCCTAAGGTTGGCCCTGCAAAATAGCGGCGTATGCTACGCCGCCGGTCGACTAGTATTTTTTTTATATCGTAAGCATCTCCATTTTGCATTGAACATTGGGACATTTGGTGTATTGCCAGATTTCAATAGAACACAGTACATCCTGATGTCGACATTGACATCAATAAGGGGAGATCATTATTTACACTCGAAGCTTCACTGTCTAAACTAAAATCATGAAATTCTCACCGGAAGCTTGGAAATCTCACCGGAAGTATGAAAATCGGACCGGAGGTGTGACATTCTTACTGGAAACAAATGGTGTTCTTGCTGAAAGCACGTCCGTCTCGCTGACAGCGTACATCGTTAGACAATCTTCTGTTTTTGTCGGAGTAATCTCCCTTTTCTGCTTGATTAATTCTGACAAATCGACGCACTGATCTGACGTAATCTTGGGCAGACCATAAAAAAAAACTTGACGAATCTTGCACCAAATAGCCGGGGGAAAAAAATATGTTAGAAAAAAAAAAAGAAGTTAGAAAGGGGGCAGAGGAGATCGTGCTATTAAAAAAAAATTGGACATCGATTGGCTGGAGAAAATTGTCGGCCTGTGACGCTCTCCGTTGGAGAGTTCTCTAGTCAAGGGCTATAACTCTGAAAATGAAGCTGAGAAAAAAAAGGACCACTTCCTTCCCCTCTCATTACCCGAGACCGTGATCAAAGTTGGTCAACTCTGAACTTTAAGATGTGTGTGTGTGTGTGTGTGTGCGACCCTGGCGGGGGGGGTCGGTGGGAGGGGGGGCTGTGATTGTCATTACGTCAACGCGTCTGTTCTGTTAGGTCATACGCATTGGCACCTAGCCCTCGGTAGAATGTCACTGACTGCATGCTGTGTCAACTGGACAAGTCTGGACCTGACACTTTGAAAGCTGCAATCTAGGTGTCACACTAGGTGTCACACTTGATGTCATTAGATGTCACACTGGCTAAGCGAAGAAAACACAAATCTGTCCCAAAAACAAAGCCATAGAGAATACTTCTGTTAGCTATCAGGGAACAAGTAAAAACAAACAACCAAAAATTAGTTAATTAAGAAATAGATACAAGGCAGCACTGTCAACATATCATTAGGAATACGTATATTCATTACCTTATTATAACATAAGTAAGGCAAAAATATCTTCTGTCTTTCTCTGTCTACCTCTCTTTCTCTCTCTCCCTCTTTGTCTCTCGTTTCCTTTTCTCTCTTTTTCAGCCCCTCTCTTCTTTCTATTTCCCACATCTCCTCTCTTCTTTCTGTCCTCTTTCTTTACTTATATCTATTTTCCAATGTTTAATTTCGTTTCTCTTAATCCCTCCTCTTCGCCTCTTTTCTTCTCCTCCTCTCTCCTTCTGTACCTCTCTCCCTCTCCACCTCTATTCATCCAGTCTTAGTCTTAATTTTTGTTTTACTTTCCCTTTTTTTTTTCTCTGCTCAGCTACTGTAGCGCAACCACTATAACGCAGCTACTCTGACGCAGCCACTCCAGCGCAGCTACTCTGACGCAGCTTCTTTAGCGCAGCTGCTTTGGCGCAGCTAGTCTATAGCGCAGCTACACTCTCAAATGTTCCTTTTAGCTCATGAAACCACAACTTATGAACTCTACGAGCCCTCATGAATAAAATGCCCATGGTTTCGTCATCTGACTCTGTACCCGACTCTGTATCTAGTCCCTCCCCCTTGACCAGTACAAACAATCATCCTACAATTTTTGGTTGAATGCTATCACGTTAATGAATAATAATAATGCTCGAGATGTTGATAAAACTGTGTCAGTTCAAAATTGTAATCTTGATGAGATAATTATAATAAGGATTGTCTTCGAGTTGAAGATTAATGAGGAATGAAGTAGTTCCCATGGCTATGCAGCCCCAGCTGTGACCTATATATTTTCCACATCAAGCGCAGGCATTACCATTGTCCGCCGGTGGTTGATTTAGATTTTCTTTTCGCCGTCTGTGTCTGTCCTCAGTAGCGGATTTTCTTTTGGTCACAAATATCTATCCCGCGGCCTTTGTGAGTGACCTCCAGCTGTCTCGTTCTGAGGCCGCATGCAACCAGATACTCTCTTCTATGTCAGTCAAAGTAAGTTAGCACCAAGCTGGTCTTTGAATATGGTCATGATGAAATAATGCAACAGTATTTCTTGTACGAGGCGTAGTGAATGAGTGATACAGCGTTTGGTTCAAAACCTTGGAGTCTTGGGTTCGAATCTAAATGAAGGCTGGGATTTTGAATTTCGTAATCTTTAGGACACTTCGTAATCTTTAGGACACCTCTAGGTCCACCTCTGGGTCCACCCAGCTCTGACGAGTACCTGACATGCGTGTGAGAAGTAAATACGCTTGGTCGTTGTGCTGGCCACATGACACCGTGGTTGAAGGTCGGCTATAGAAACAGTTGAGCTTTACATCTTTAGCCTCATAGATCGAAAAGTCTCTAATGAGTACCGGTACCGTTTTTTGTTTGTTCTTCTGTATTTGTACTCCTTATTGTATTTGTACCTATCACTGTAATTTACCCATCAAAGTATTTTTGTTACAAACATGTATATCTCGTAGCTACCTGGTAAAATCATTGGCAAAAAACCAAACCCCATTTGGGCAGTTGTTTGAGACAAACATCTATAAAAAAAAGCTAACAAGATCCTCGAAATAAAGAATCGCCCTTTGTGTCAGGATTTTGTGATTTTACCATCACAAAAGAGATACAAGACACCGATAGCAAAGACAAACAGACACAAACACTCTTTTGTTCCCCTGGCAATCAAATCATTAGATAAGAACAATCTGGTATAAACTTTGTCACATGTAAATTATGAGTGAGTCCGGTGTGAATGTACACTTTAGTTTCTTATAGTTATAATGTTTTTTGTTTGGTGTAATGCACAAATTGTAAGACAAAATTCCATACGGACAATAAAGATTATTATTATTATTACTATTACCTGTATTTTTTTTTTCAACCCCATTTCTCTTTTTTTTTTCTTTTTTTTTTCTTCCATGACATTTACTTTACATAGCTGGCAGACTGCACTACGGTCTTTATTACCCCACCACCCCTCCTTTGAACTACACAAAACTTGTGACATTTGATGTATAGAATTATCTCCCTGTTTATTCACTTCGTCTTGATCTATTATTAGATTTTACAACAATTTAGATGACTGGTATCTATTAAAAGCATTTTTTAACAAGAATTTATGGTAAATTTTAACACAATGCTTGGAAATTGATTTCCATATCAAATCTCTAAACCTTATGTATAAGCTAGTTAGTTGCCCATTTGTTTTTAAATAAGTTGTGGGCACGACATGGCCTAAATTGTGCCGATGTGCCTAAAACTCAAAACTATCAAAACATTTAAATAAGTCTTGAGTCAAAGCCAAAGTCTCATGTTTCTTCCAAAATAAACATCATAATTTATGCTACAAACGGAATATTTTAGAAAATTTCATTCTTCAAAGCTTAAAAGTGTAAAAAATACAACTATTATAAAATTTAAAAAAAAAACAACAACAAAAGACAACTAGCTTAGTAGCACTTCCTTTATTTTGTATGCCAAAAACCTTACTATTTGTAGATTTTCCGCCGTGTTTGAACATCTCCGATTGAGGTGAAAAGAATGGGCGTGATGAATTTCTCCAGAGTCAATGATTTTAAGAAAATGTTTCTTCTCTCTTTCTGCTAGAGAGCTCTGAACCCAATATCGTATAAAATGTTTACTCTAAATGTTTACATTAGAGCTTCCGGTGGAATAATATATCACAACTTGGACGTTGCCACAAATTTTCATCAATCTGCCATCTTAATCAACACCATGAGAAACGCCTTTGATAGAGTTTGGGGGGGGGGGGAGTGACGCGCAAAGTTTATTTCCCACAATCCCGCGCCCGTTGTATAAATACATTCGGAAATAATTTAACACGGGGAGATAATCTAAAGGGGGACATACTTTGTCCTGGAATTTACCGGTACATGAGTTATCTTTTCTTCTAGGTTCTAAACTTGTCAGTGGGAAGAACAATTGTTACTAGGGTCACTGTCCGTTTTTAGACCTGGGTGTAATAATGTGCAATAATGGCCCACTTTTCTCTTGACCACCTTAGCCATCCCGTCAATTTCTTTCAATAGGCCTAACATGTTCACAGCACAGCAAAAGTAATTGAGAGTGAGGTACATTGTATAAATATCCTCTTTCTTATGTCATAAATTGATACTCAAGATTTGAAGCTTACAACTTCTATGTTAGTATGTGCTAGTACCCTGAACTTAACGTATATTTAAAACGCCTTAACTATCGAGTCTAAAATACAACTTTCGAAACTATTCTCTTCAATGACCCATGTTTGACCTACAGAACTTGTCATTCGGACATTTGTATCTTCCTGTCACATGATCAAAGTTGACAACTAGCAAGATATAAAAATAGGCTTATGTAAGAGGAAGAACTCCAATAGGCTTATATAAGGGGAAGAACTCCACATGTACACTCACACACACATATATGTATATATCAATAAGGTAGCATTTATTTCCCTTCTTCGATATTTAACAAAAGAATTAATTACTTGACTAGTTCGTATTTTCATTTATCGATGCACGCTTTTGTTATGTACAGCAAATAATTGTGTCAAGTTTTTAACTCGATCCGAGAATAGTTGTGGGAGAAATAACGTGTTCAAAATTTGTACCAGACAGACCGACGGACAGAGTGAATTTATATAAAGTTTTGTAAATACATTTATTTATTATTTCCTGTACTTCAGAATAACATCATTTAATAAAGAAATCTTTTTTACTAAAGTTATTTTTTCTTATGGTCCTCCATAGGTTAAGGCTGTCATGAGTTCTATCCTTTCTAATCAAAATGTTTATAAATAGAATCTTTCCTATTGAATAGTTTTACTTTTGAAATGTCCTTTTTTCTACATAGATCTTGTTATTAAACTGGTCTCAACCCGATTCCTTTTAATTAACATTAGAGTTAAAAAAACAAACTCAATGACAATTTTTAACCTGAATAGCTCATGTTGGAGTGTTTTGGAAAACCCAGCTACCCTGCATGAGCCCAAAACATGACTACTGAGAAAAAACCACTTACAAAGACAGATATGCAATTAGAGATATGACATTCCTTTGTTACCCGAATCAATTCCCAGAATGCATCTAAAGACAAAAAAGGGGGCGGGGCGTCTATATTGAAAGGGCGTATAAGTTTATGGGTAGCTCTGTAAGGGGAAATAGCCAAAGATAAGATAAATGAGTTAGGGGAAATGACCAAAGATAAGATAAATTGGTAAGACTAGTTGTCAAGAGAGATAACAGTGATTCATATTCAGGCTAGTAGGATGGTTTCCTGTTACTGTGTCCGGAGTGTAAACAAAACTTTTCAGATGGTATTTCTGACAATTTGAAATTTTCTTTAACCTTGACTTGTTATCAGCAGACAATGAAGCCAACACGCCCCATAAAGCAATTTGGCCACTAGGGGGATCAAACCCACGACATTCCTGCTATTATCCCAACGCTTTAACACGTGAGCTAATTATCATTATGAAGATTGGCATGTACTGAAAAATCTAGATACCTACCCAACACTGTAACGAGTTGTTTTTTTTTTTCTTAAAATTGTTATCTACACAATCTTCGATCCATTCTATGCACTTTTCTCAGCGATGGTCCCAAATTTATTTATTTATTTTTTTTAAACAACACTTTTTTATTCAAAAATCACTAAGCTTATATCAAGCGTACTTGTATCAATTAGTTTGGATCAATCATCTAATTAAATGTACATTATCCAAGCAGTAACAATAAACAAGTTTACAAAGACAGTGTGTGTGGAAACACAAACTCAAAATCGGCCCCCGAAGTGGACCACCCATGCAAGGAAAAAAGGCAGGTTTCCATATTTTCAGAAGAATATCGGTATTAAATATCAGAAGTGGTCTACCCAGGCAGGTAAAAAGGCAGGTTTCAATATTTTCAGAAGAATATCGGTATTAAATATCAGAAGTGGTCTACCCAGGCAGGTAAAAAGGCAGGTTTCAATATTTTCAGAAAGAATATCATAATGAAATTCTATCAAAGGCAAATGATAGAGAAGACTGGAGAAAGAAGGTTGAAAGATCCTGTGTGGTGCCCCAAGGGTCCAGCAGACCAAGGGATAGGTGAATGTGAAGTTAGATGTCGACCCGGCCTAACTGATGTCTTATTATGAATATCTAATTGATCTAATAGTTTTGTAAAGGGTCAATCTCTTATTCAAAGCCTCAAGAAAAAAAAATTTCCGTAAAAAAAAAAATATATAATTTTTTTTTTTTTTTTTTTTTTTTAGGATACTCCCAAATTATTACAATATCGGGGACATAATTAGTCTATACAGGAGACTCCATAGGGGATCTACTGAAAGTGTACATGACACGAGTACACAACGATGGTAAAATTCATATGGATGTTTAATGCTCATCACTCATCTTTATTGTTATGAATATGACGCTGAATATTATCAGAGAGAATTCCATTGAAAAGGCAATGTAACATTGCTGCAGTTGTCTTATCGAATAGAAATTGCCTAGTAAGAATGAACCATATGAACTTTCAAGGGTGGACATTATTTCTAGAGAAAATAGACTTCTACGGCCTCCATCTTTTCATCAAAGTAACGTGACTACCTGGTTTGAATTCGAACCTCACTCGCTGTCATTCCCTATCGCCTGCACGAGGTTGGGAATATTACGTATATAGATCTGACACGGAATCTCTCAAGTAGGCTAGTTATAGTTATATTGTAGTATTAGTAAATGGTCAATCTGTTTTTGCATACGGCACATTTAATTTTAAATTGTATTCAAGACATTTGTGTTTTGTTTTTTTCATGGATTTGAAGTAAATTTAGATGAATTAATTGTGTGTGTGTGTGGGGGGGGGATAATGATGCTGGAGACAGACAGAGAGAGAGAGAGAGAGAAAGAGAGAGAGAAAGAGAGAATATTAAATACCCTTTCAAAAAAAATTAACAAATTGCCTGTTATGATTGGCCAGGCCAAACACTGAAACTCACGCACCTACAGACATATAACAGGTTGTGTCAGGGACTAACCATCTTAACATTCTTGCCCTGCCCCACCCCCTCCCAGGGGGTGTTTGTTTGTTGTGATCTGAACTCCAGTGTTGACTTGTCAAAAGGCGCCTGCGTGCAGTGGCGTGTGGTAGAGGATAGAATGTTTCTAGCAGGCCTGGACGCGGAGCGAAAGGGCAAATGTGACGTCACTATTCCAAAAATAAATAGGGCTGTGATTTCCCAAACAGAACATTTTATTAAGACACGACAAACTAATATGATTATCTCAGTGGCCCAAATGATTAAATTTCCATTGCTTACCTTTACCTTTACCTAACCCTAGTCTGTTGGACCATTTGGGGCGTGGAGGCCCCTTTTTAGTGAATTCTTGGGACTGTAGCCCCGCCTACCCTTATATCCGGCCCTGCTCCGGGAGACACACATTGAACACGTCTGTGTAAACGAGCATGAGAGTGGTCAGTGATGATAAATGCTGGACTCTAAATCCTCATTGACCACTGGTCTTGCTAGAATAATAATATTGGTAATGTCTTCGATTCCGAAGATAAAGAAGATAAAGAATGGGTTCGAACTGCATATTTTTCCACGCCTGATGCAGACAAAGTGGTTGTCCTCTATTTAGGTTTCCTTTACGTTTTCTGAGCCTGTCCTTTACAATGGCGGGCCTCAAATGTGTGCCCCGCGGTTTTAGTGTTTGTACTTCTTTGGTTTGAATGTATGTTGGATTACTTTGGTCAATGGATCAATTGATGGATTGATGAAATACATTTTGAGTAAATTCATTTTTAAAACTATTGTAACATATATGATAATGATTTATGATGATTGCATCATCAACATCATCATCATCATCCTCAACATTCCCCACATCATCATCATCCTCAACATTCCCCACATCATCATCATCATCATCAACATTCCCCACATCATCATCATCATTATAAACATTCCCCACATCATCATCATCCTCATCAACATTTCCCACATCATCATCATCATCATCAACAACAACAACATTCCCCACATCATCATCATCATCAACATTCCCCACATCATCATCATCAACATTCCCCACATCATCATCATCATCATCAACATTCCCCACATCATTATCATCATTATAAACATTCCCCACATCATCATCATCCTCATCAACATTTCCCACATCATCATCATCAACAACAACAACATTCCCCACATCATCATCATCATCAACATTCCCCACATCATCATCATCATCATCAACATTGCCCACATCATTATCATCATCATTAACATTCCCCACATCATCATCATCCTCATCAACATTTCCCACATCATCATCATCAACAACAACAACATTCTCCACATCATCATCATCATCATCAACATTCCCCACATCATCATCATCATCATCATAAACAACAACAACATTCCCCACATCATCATCAACATTCCCCACATCATCATCATCATCATCATAAACATTCCCCACATCATCATCATCCTCATCAACATTTCCCACATCACCATCACCATCATCATCATCCTCATCATCAACAACATTCCCCACATCATCATCGTCGTCATCATCAACATTCCCCACATCATCATCGTCGTCATCAATATCATTATCATCATTGTCATCAACATAATCCACATCGTCGTCATTATCAACAACGTCATCATGATCCATAGTATTATTATCATCATTATCATTAACATCACCCACATCATCGTCAACATAGACATCATCGCCATCATCATCATCATTATAATCATTTAAGGGCTTCTGTGAGCGTGTCTGCAACCAAATGTATCCACTCTTATTATTAAGAGGCAGTCCAGACCACTACATTGTTTTGTTATTATATTTATTTGAAACCAGTTGCCACATTTGAGATTTTTCTTTCACCAAATACTAGACGAGTAGGTCCATGGTACACCTTAGTAGAGGCGGCACATAAGCTCAATCATTCACGCGACCGTGGTAAAAGACGAGGTCTATCTATTAAGTATAGACATGGTCATTTAGATACTAACGATCGAAATGGTTTCAATATTTAATGTCACGATTCTAGTTGAGACTTTCCGACCTAGATAAATTGTAGACATGAACACTGACCAGTGACGTGGCAACGAGCTATTGGTCTCCGCTGACCACCGGTTGGTCTCACCCCAACTCCCCCTTCTCTTTCTAAAACTCTCCCCAGACCACTGCGTACGCATCGCTGTGTAAATAAACGCATTGACTGTAATGGGGAGATAATACACAAGGTTAAAACCTAGGAGTTGTCTTCTCTTGAAATTTCAGCAGGGAAAGATCGCGAAAGGTTGGGAAGTCTATATCTCTGAGTCTGCAAGTAATCCCAATCGTTGTGTGTGGAGTTTAGGTGTGGAGGGGGGAGGGGGGGGGAGGAGGTGCTAATGTTTTTGCGTCAGTGGATAACACTATCTACTCACATACGTTCAAATACCTGTGCTCACCCTGAAAAGGTCCTGTCTGAAGTTGATATCCCCACCTGTCGCTTGTTAACCTCTACCTGGTTCGAATTACGACATCTGTGACACCGCCGCAATCGATACTTGCCATTTGTTGGTGGCGTTCGCCTTTTAATGCCTGACATACATACCGTTTTGTCAATTAACTCACGCTTGCATTAGCCTCCTATTTGTTCAGAGCTCACCCGCGTTCATATTTTCTCACCTCTCTGTTATATAGGTCAGGGAATCATTTGACATTTCATAAAACAAAACGAGGTGGAATTACCTTTTCGCCACAAAAAGAGGCGAATATTCATCTATCCTTCAACCCGTTATGGATTAATCTCTCCTAAAACTTTTCTAAATCCACTGGGCGGGTTTTTTTTTTATTTCTTTGTTAATTTGAAAAGAATCTAAGGCTTCTAATTATTTATTCTACAACCTACAGCATCATCATATGTCCCTTGACTTTCGTTGTTGGGGTGCTGCGACAGTTGCAGTAACCAAGTCTCGACATTGGAAACACTATATTCTCGAATGTATGTCTGAATTCAGGTGAAAGGTGTTGTATCATGACCGGGGCGTTACTTGTCGGTGGGCGCCAAGATCGCCTCCAAAAGAAACAATATTGTACCTGTTAAGTGTTCCCTAAGAAGGCGGAAAGGCGAATTAAGTGTCAGGCACCGGCTCAAATTATCGTATCGGCTGTTTCATGCACCTGCGCCAATTATGATCGATACGCCTCTGTCATGCAATGGCAACAATATTGATCAAATATGAACAATTAGCCTATTTTGTGCACCGGCGCCAAGAATAATAGATAAGCTTCTGTCATTTACTGCCGCCAATTAGGACCGATACGCCTCTGTTATGCGCCGGCGCCATTTGTACTAAATACACCTCTGTCATGCACCAACTCCAATTATGACTGATACGCTTTTGTTATGCACTGGCGCCAATTATGAAAGATACACCTCTATCATGCACCGGCGCCAATTAAGATCAATGGGTCTCAGTCATTCATCGGCGCCAAATGTTATCGAAAGCCTCTATCATGCACCGGCGCAAATTCTGATCGATACGCATCTGTCATACTACGGCGCCAATTATCATCGATACGCCTCTGTCATGTTCAGCGCCAAATGTGCTCAATAAACATCTATGAAGCACTGGCGCCAAATATGATCGATACGCCTCTGTCATGCTCTGTCGCTAATTAAGATCGATACGCCTTTGTCATTTACCGGCGCAAATTTAGATCGATAGCATCTGTCACGCAGTGCGCCAATTAAGGTCGATACATCTCTGTCATGCACCGGTGTCAATTCTGATCGATACGCCTTCGTCATGTACTGGCGCCATTTTCTTTTCGATACGCCTCTGTCAAGCTCTAGCGCCAAATATGAACGTTTGGCTCTGGCACTAATTATGACCGTTACGCCTTTGTTTTACACCGGCGCCAATTATGATCAATACGCCTCTGTCATGTACTATCGCCATTTATGATCTATACGCCTCTGTCTTGTACTGGCGTCATTTATGATCGATACGCCTGTGTGTGAATCAGACTTATTCTCGTATTAAATCTAGGGAAGAAAAGATTCATTCGAGTGGATGATATAGGCCAATATAGGGCAGCCTTTATTGAATACATTAGAAATAATATTCACTAATGATTACGGAGCCTCTTTCACTATCTTACAGATTCAGCACAAAATATTCATGTTTGTTCAAACCTAGACCACACTTGATACTCGTTACTATTACAAGGTTTAATGCTCCTGTTATGAGTTACCATGGAGAATGAAGAACATCAATTATGGCTTTTATATAGCGCTACTTTCATGCTTATAGCATGCTCAGAGCGCTTTGGTCCAATCTCAGTTGTGGACCAGTGGGGGGGGGGGGGTATCTAGGAGTTGGTTTTCCGTGCTGCCTTTAGGCGCTCAGTAAACACAACTCTGCCCGAGTCGGGTGTCGAACCTAGAGCCCCCTTCATAGGTAGCCAAGCCACGCCTAGTTCAAGCGTACTAAGTCTCTCGACCACGCTTCCCACAGTAGTGGGAATGTGTCAATGAGCTACGGACGAAAGGCGAATATGATTCTAATATTAAAATATATATATAGCTCCTCCTTCGTGATCGAAGATGAGCACATTTCTCAAATCCTATGGACTCGAAGATGACCGCAGAGTCCAATCCTCGCTTTAAAAAAGCCGGCCGCATACATGACATGGGTAAAACATCTATTGTTGCAACAAAGCCTTATTTTGAAGAATAATGTTCATCCTCGTACTACGAAAGTGAAAGTAGAACTCTACTGTGAGTTGGGTGGGCCAGTCGTTTCCGTTGTAGAAATACAACATCTCATTATTGGTTATCATTTAGTGTCATCATTGATGTTATCTGGCCATGTTGTTGTTAAAGGTGTTGTAAATGTGTTGCTATTTTGGATGTTTGAATATTTTTTGAAGTAAATACCTTTTAAGGCCTTTTTTTTTCTTAGAACACGTTGAAATCAAGTTGGCCACTGCAAATTATCAGCAATAATTATTATTATATTATTATTATAGCTTTTATATAGCGCTACTTTCATGCTTTATAGCGCTTTTGTCAAATCTCATTAGTGGACCAGTGGGGGGCAGGTTAGTTTTCCGTGCTGCCTTTAGGCGCTCAGTAAACACAACTCTGCCCCAGTCGTGTGTCGAACCTCGTGCCTTCTTCTAGGTAGCCAAGCCAAGCCAAGTTCAAGCGCACTTGGCCTCTCGACCACGCTTCCCAATAATAACAGAAAGCCATAATCTGATGTTGTAATACCTTGTTGTTAACCCTAGTTTTTTCTTTCTAAATCTTTTGAAAGTTTGTCTTGGATATAAGCTTTTAGATTTTGGCTTCAGTAAACAATGCATTTGATACACACACAAAAATTAGACTATTTGATATACTTGAATGACTATTTTTTGAACATTTTAAAGACTGAAGGTCGAAATAAAAATAAAACTACTGAGGACTAAAGATTATTTCAGCCTGTGTTGAGTATTGATTTCTATGGTACTTTCTGGTCTTATTTCCTTTTAGTTTGACAAAGCAGAAAATGTTAAAGATTTCTCTGATCCATCGTAATGGAGTTTGCGCCGACCTGAACAGAACCGCAATGTGCCCTTTGCCTTGAATATTAATGAGATCGTCACAAGATCACGTGAGGTGTGAGTGTGTAAAATGCATCGGTGTGTTGGTTGATAATGGTAATTAAACAACGTATTTTAAAAAAAATTCTCACAAAACATCCACCCACCCCACCAAGGAACGAACGGAAAACAAATTCACAAAGTTCGAAATATTTAATAGATTGAAATCTGAATTCGCCACACACACACACAGACGGATGTGTTTCTTTTTTTTTATTTTGAGTTATGAGTTGACACATTCAAAGTGATCTTGCCTTCAGTTCAAAGATGTGCTCAATTCTGATTTAATGTCAAAGTATAGACGTACAAAAAGTCACGCCGATAAATGGTTACATTTGAACTGAACTACATTTTACTCAACACTACACTATCACAACACATGACAACATATAGATAAATATAATATAATAATATAATATAATAATATAATATAAATATTAGAACTAAAATGACTAGTAAAGAAAAATGAACAAAAAATACATTTCTATAAATCGATAATACTTCCTTATTACAAGTTATAGCGCTATCGTTTTTTCTCGTATTAACTAATGAATGTTAGATTTAGAAACATTTTTTCACCCCATTTCCCCCCCCCCCCCCTTTTTTTTTTTCCACAGAGAAAGAAACCTGGTTTTAAGCAAATGTATAGATCTAGTACACTTTATAATATTCCAATGATAGGCCTTTAGATCTAGACTTAGAAGACAATGGACCTCATTCACCAATCGTAAACAAACAACATTTGGTCACGAGATCATAGTGATAAAACAACGAAAAAAAAAACTGTCACGTGATAGCCACTGTGTATTAAAATTAGATCGTAATTTGTATAGAAGAGATAGAGAATCACGTGGCTTAAATTTGTTTGTTTACGATTGGTGAATGAGGTCCATTGGCTGAAGTTTCCTGAAAATTTATTTATTCAACTATTCAAGGAATACTGTCATACCCAAAGACATACTCCGTTTAAGAAAAGAAATGGGTAGTTCTCTAGCCCAATTAAAATTTATTTCTTTTTTTATCTTTTTACTTTGAATAATTATAAAGGTCAAACTAGAGTTTTCCCAGTGTGGCCAACGAGCTAATTATTATTCTTCCAACGATAACATCAACTGTCAGATGTCTAGGAAAATCGTTAGAGCCCTTTTTGAGACCAGTGTCCACCCACCCAGGTTTTTAGGTTTTTGAAGTTTCCACGAAGTTACGAATAGATTAGTTACAATAGTGGTATTGTAAAATGGTTTCTGACCCAGTTTATCCCAGGGATATTTAACTATTATATTCAAACGTGGACTGAAATCAAATTAAAGACTTTTCTGGACGAAACAAATATGTAAAGTTTACAAAGAGATTTACAAGAATTACAGAAATGGGAATCCAATTGGAGCATGTCTTTCCAGTCAGAGAAATGTCAGTTGTTAAGAGTATAAAAAAAAACACAAAAAAAAAGCAAAAACTACATATTTTATTCACTGTAATCAAATTATATCTATTTTATTTAGGTGTATCTATAATAGAAAAGTCATCATGGAATCTCAATATTGATGAAGTGATAAAAAAAAATATTAGTGAATGTAAAATTTTTTTTTACAAATCAGGGACATAAAACTAAAATGCTATTTAACTTTAGTTAGGCTAATATTAGAATATAATTTATTTTTTTGGAGGGTGGAGCGCACAGCTCAAGAAAACATAAAGAAACTAGAACAAATACAAATTGAGACTTAATAACGAACGATACAAGCATATTGAGTGTCCTTGGAAAGATAAAGTTTTATATTGAAAACAAAGATAAAAAAAAACAAAAATTCTTCTTGAGATTAACTTTTCTTTTGCTTCGGGGAATTTCGTCTACTTTACGATCCATTCCGAAACGGACTGAAGGTCAAGGTCAGTCACTGTGTGGCTAGAGGCATGTGTTAACTGTCTGCTTTACAAACCACGAGCCCAAATAAGCCTTTGCTAAATATAGAAATGAGGGCTTAGTGGACGAGCAGTAATGTGTTTGGCTTACGAACCGATGGGGTCACGGATCAAATCTCGGGGAATTTCTTTTCCTGAGTCGACCCAACTCTGAAAGTAGGCTACCTAATAATAGTTTGGGAAAGTAATGGCCGTTTTATGGTGGACACTCGGATAGCTGTTATAATACAGAGAAGAAAGGGGGGGGGGATTTCCCGGCGTCCTCGGCCTTAGCTTCGCCTTCTTCAATAAAGAAGATGATTACGTCCTACGCACGTTCCTATGTCAATCTAGTCATGCATGTTATTCAATGACCTAAATTATGCCAAGTCATTGGTTTTCCTGGCTGGCTCAGGCAACATTTTTTTTACAAATTCGTCGTAGCATATGGAACAGAGTTGACTGGCAGCTTTTATAGGCCCAAAGCTCCGAGAGTCTTCAAGTCTTAGGACAATGAAAAAAATGAAAGAAGAATTTGAAAATTGGCTCTATCGTTTCTTTGTATGTCGTCATCGATATTTTGTTCATGAACTACGAGGAGAACATCTAATCTTTGCAGACGACAGAATTTTATTTCCTTGTTTTTTAGATTATTACGTTGTTAGGTTATTAAGAACTGACCATTTACATGGCACATGGCACCTGTCATCACTGTGACACATTTTTTCAAATAACTCTAAACATCATATTCAACAAGACACATAACTCTTGAATCTTCTTCTTCTTCGTTCTCATTGTTATGTTGGAGCGTTCAGATGACTAGACCAATATGAGATGAACTGCGCAGTGGTTTCCAAACCAGGGAGCTCTCCACATAGTTTTCTTTCTATTGGGGTGTTTTGGGGCCAGTGTCTTATACGGGCCTCTTGGTAAAGAGAGCAGTTTTGGAGGACGTGGTCGGCATTCTCTGGTGATCCTCCACATGGGTTCCAATTTTGAGCTTCCGGTACATGTGTTGTCGGTCCTGAGTCGAAAGATTAGACGTTGGTCTTGTCGGGATAGCTTAAAGTAAGCGTCATCTTTCTTGTGATTTGGATGAGAGCTCGTCTATTTCTCATTTATTTTATTTACAATTTCTTGAATCAAGAATCAATTCTGTAGAATTAAAACAAGAAAACAGGAAACTGTAGCCGATCTGTCTCATGATGTCCAATCAAAGTCTTAAAGTCTTATTTGATTTTGTCATGTCTTATTTCTTGTCATGATATAATATTTGAAGTCATGATGTCTTTTTGATGTTCCGATATTTTATTTCATATGATTTTGTTTTAGCTGTGTTATGCTGTCTTAATTAATATCATAATGTCTTATTTGATGTCATGCTGTTTTATTTTATGTCATGATGTCTTATTTGATGTGATATCTTATTTGATGTCATGATGTTTTATTTGAGGTCCCATGGTTTAATTTGATGTTGTGATATATTATATGGTGTTATAATGTCATTATTGATGTGCTGATGTTTTATTTGATGTCGTCCTTTCGTATCTGTTATTATAAAAAACTTCGAACTTTTAAATCTTGATTGAAAGACCAATATTCTCGACCACTTCAAAAGAAGTGTTAGGAAGTTTTATCTCAGGTCAAGATTCCGTCGAAACGCTCTAAATACAAATCGAAGCAAATCAGCAACCAAAGTTTAATTTAAGCTGAAATAATTTAAAGAACTAATTAGAGGCTCTTGATGAGCAGTTCACAATGATGATCAAGACGCGGTCCCCAGTTAGCGAGTGTCCACACCCTTTAACTCTTTGACTTCTGGCCAGAATAAAAAAAAAAAAAAAAAACTTCCTCTCCGCTTTTTTTTTCCGCTTTGAATTTTTACTTTCTGACGTGAACTGCTAAATATAGATTTCAAGGTCAGTCGTTTGAATGTTTCTGTTAGAACACTTCTATGGGCAGCTCAGTCCTGCACTGGGCAGACGAACACCCCTTCCCCTTCTCTTCACACACCTTCACACACCTCCACACACACACACACTAACCGAGACTTTTTACAACCTGAGGACATGTGTACTTCACCACTGGGACATGTGTACTTCACCACTGGGACATGTGTACTTCACCGCTGGGACATGTGTACTTCACCACTGGGACATGTGTACTTCACCGCTGGGACATGTGTACTTCACCGCTGGGACATGTGTACTTCACCACTGGGACATGTGTACTTCACCACTGGTAAACAAACTAGAACAAGATTACATGGAACTTTGCGTTAACCAAGGGGGCCTGTAATCACTTTCTCGTCACGCAGTTCCCATAAAACATTAGCTTAGAAATCTGTTATTAATTTTTTTTTAATTAGAAAAATATACCATACATTTTTATAATTTAAAATAATTGTTCATAAAAAATATGCCCTACATGCAATTTATGCTTGTTTTATTATTAATGAGAGTAAACGGGTTCAACATTCGGAAGACGCACAGGTGCGATTAGTGCCGGATTTAAGGGAGGGCTGGCGGGGCTACAGCCAAGGAGACTCGACAAGAAAGGGGCCCTTACAATGGAGACAAAAAAAATCCATATTTCGACTGGTCAGCAACTTTTTAAACATTTTTTTTTCGCATTTTTTACCGAAATACTTTAAATCTAAAGTTTGCAGTTGATGTCTTGTTTAAAAAGTGTCCGCTTATAGTGTGCTCGTATTCTCCTAATATAAATAATTGGTAACAATAATATGCATATAAAATCATGTTATCTTTTATAATATGTCATGCTTTTAGATATTATTATTTTTATTAATAAGATCATTTTTATTAAAGCTTTCGAAATGTTTGGGGAGCCTTCACATACTTAAATCCGGCCCTGGATCGATCTAATATGAAATTAAACTTTTAAAGGCACTTTTTCTTTTTCAATTTGTTTTACATGTTTCGGATGTTCCTTCAGAGTTGAAGATAGTTTACTTCCTGGTCCAAACCTCCCGCAGGACGACGGGGGATGGGAGTGGGCAGGGTTTGAGCCCTCGACCGTCGATAAATCCGAACGACAGTCCAGCGCGCAAACCGCACGACCAGGCAGCCATCCTCAGATACAAACGTGATTGGTATAAATAAAACAACAGCTAAGCTGTACGCCGTTAAAATATTGTAATAATCAACATGTATAGAGCTCATTCATCCCCTGCTAGACCCAGTTGTTCTCTACCCCCTATTGAGATCAATGATACGCCCCTGGTTTGAAAGAAGGATACAACATCATTCGGGAATGAGACGTGAAATAACTGCTTGGAGAGGCGGCGTCAGCTTTTAATGCAAGAATGACTCTAGAAAAATCAATGAAATGTCAAATAGTATTATTCTCATTAATAATTAAAGAGTGAGAGAGAGTGTGAGAGAGCGAGTGTGAGAGAGAGAGAGAGTGTGTGAGTGAGAGAGTGTGAGAGAGAGAGTGTGTGAGAGAGAGTGAGAGAGAGAGACTGAGAGAGAGAGAGAGAGAGAGAGACCAGTATATGCGAGGCAGGTTTTAAATTTTTTATTTTAGTTTAAACGTGTCATTGATTCTGGCGGTCCACCCGAACCCGGGACCATCATGTGCACAGTTTAGAACGCATACCACAAGACCAGGCAGTCATCCCGTTCAAGTAGCCATTCAAAAGGTCTGCATCATATAACATTGTTTTTTCAAAATAGAGCAAATACAGTTACATAAACTTAAAGATAAAATTTGACTGAGTACGTGAGGAGAAACACGTTTGTATTTACATTCAAAACACAACGATAGAGAAATGTACATACTTTTACTCCAAGGCAGTAAACTTCTAAGTTACACAACAAAATAAAAAGGCGAACAAGACCCGTTTATAAAGAAAGGTAGCCTTTTTTTTTTTAATATCCACACACACACACATAGTCAGACAACACACACGTACACATAAAAGTCAGAGACTCAAACACGGACACAAAAACACGGGTGCGTTTGAAATAGAAATAGCTGTTCAATTAGTATAAACCAAAGAATAACTGCCAATGTCTGGAAATCTTTCTCTTAAACCCGTCTCAAGCTGAACTTTAAAAGATTTATTTCCAACAGGGGACGCAACAAAGATTCTCTTTTTTTTTACTAGACACCATGGCTATACCAGATTCTCCTCCCTTGGCATTAGCCGTAGATCTGAAATGAAAATTAAATTCTCTCATTGAAATGAAACCCCCCTCCCCAAAATAACATGACTTCTGACAAACGCAGTCTACAGATGTTTCAAGCGAGCCGCCCCTGAAAGTACAGTGTATCGGAATCTGTTAAACATAACGCCACCTATGAAGTCAGTTCCTACGCTAGATACGCCTCTACATCGCGCGCTGGGATATGTCATTGAACTGAACCATTTAATTGAAAGGTGGAAAAACACTTTGAATGGAGGAGTGTCATTGTTTAGACTGGGAGGTGTTACTTGAAGTTTACCTGCGTTCCTCTTTCCTCTCAGAGATAGTGCCAGGGTTTGGAAAGACAAAGTAGATTTTAGCCAGTTGCCTACTGGTCACTTTTGTTTGCCGTTTCATTGGGAATAAGGATGTGATAAATGAAGCTAAATACATATATATCTGTGTATCTATCTATCTATCTATCTATCTATCTATATCTATCTATATCTATCTATATCTATCTATCTATCTATCTATCTATCTATCTATCTATCTATCTATCTATCTATCTATCGATCTGTCTGTCTATCTATCTATCTAAATCTATCTAAATAAATAGATAGATAGATAGACAGATAGATCCGTCTATCATTTAATCCAGTGATTCCCAAAGTGGTCTATGGGGACTTCCAAGGGGTCTACGGAAGTGAAAAAAATAAATTGGGGGTCTATGGTCTGTAAATGGGGGTCTACGATAGCGTATCTCATTGAAGCATGTCGAGACTTTAAATTTCATTTCCCATTAATGAGTTGTGCCTTAGTTAATCCTTTGAATTTTAATCGAATGAATTTTTCTCTATTATAACATTTTAAAATTGTAACATCTTATTTTAATTTTATTTTGCTTCATTCTAATTTGAATTTCATCAATGAATATATATGGCCTAGAAATCACAGAAAAAAAAACACACATTTGAGGTTGATGAATCTTACAAAAAATGCAGGGGGTCTACCGAAAACTGGAAAACATGGCAAGGGGTCTACGAGACTTAAAAGTTTGGGAACCACTGATTTAATCTATCAATTTGTCTCTCTGTCTGTATGAATTTCTGACTGTCTGTATGTTTATCATTAAACGTTTATTCATCTGTCTGTCTATTTCTTTATTATTATTTTTAAAACCCCAGTGCAAAACATTCAGCCCCCTGAATGACAAAGTGGTCATCATCGAACCACTATGGATGAACTATATATATATATGTATTTATTTATTAATTCATTTATTCATTACTACAATATACGTCTTGTAAAGATTGTTTAAAATGCTAGTACAATGATACCGCTAAAAGAGGACAAGGAATTAATGAATCAGTTTATCCTCAACTACATCTGGCATAATGTATTTTTATATACATTTATCTCAACGTCCGAAAAAAAAAGTTCCCCATTCAGACCTTGTGGTTTATAGGGCAGATGATGTAAATGTAAAGGTCATCTGTTTCTGTGGCCTACGGTTTACGAGGGCGTCCGAAATAGCGACTTTATTGTATCAGGCTTCGAAAGACACGTCTTTTCAATCTTCACCCCTTCGTACCAGTTTAGCCTACATACTATTTTGAAAAAATTATGACAAACATTTTCTATCCATAATTATAGTTCCACGTGAAGGCATTATAGAGTAGATGACGTAATGGGCCTCATTCACCAATCGTAAACAAACAACATTTAGTCACGTGATCTTACTGATAAAACAATGGAAAAAAATGTCACGTGACAACCATCATGAATTAAACATGAGATCGTAAATTATATAGAAGATATAGAGCGCCACGTGGCTAAATGTTGTTTGTTTACGATTGGTGAATGAGGTCCATTGCAAAAACGCATTGGTAGTCGAACTCAAAAGTAGAACGTTGAAATTATGCACGGACTCTTTGACCTTTTTTAGAACGTTGGTATAGTCAACGCCTCAGACACAAAAGGGCCATTGTTATGTAGAATCCTGCAGTCACAGTAAAAAAGGTCTTATCCTTGCTATCTTAGCAATGATTGAATAGAGATTATAAATATAACGTCAGACATTCAGGATCAAACCCAAAGGAGAGTACAAAAGCAGTGTTCTTTGTCATGAAGCTAAATTGTGTTATTATGCATTGAACTTCTTAACCTTCATTCAATTCTATGCAAATCAGTGTTTACCAATTTATCGCTATATCTGTAAAAGTACTTTAATGTAAAAAAAAATATTAAAAAAGAATACAAGAAGGAATATAATATACACAAAGCACATACACGAAAGTACAATTTTTTTTTTAAAGTAAATGTTTTGTGAAAAGGGCTTATGTAAGAGAGAACTGCAAAATCACTACCCTTTATTTGAATACCGCAAAGCTCAACTCCTATTTTCTATATAAAAAAATATTGATTAACTAATAAGATTTTTTTAAATTCATTCATGCACTGTCCTGGACTATGAATTATTGTGCAAAATTTCAACTTGATCCGAGAATGGGAAGTGGGAGAAAAAAAAAGGTGTACAGAATTTGTAACAGACAGACAGACGGAGGGCGTAAAAGCTTTGTAAAAAGGAAAAGAAATTAGATCTAGATGTCCAACTTAATTAGATAAGTTGAAATTGTGATACGTGGACCTCCATTCACACACAGCCTAAAGCGACATATTTCTTATCTTATCTTATCTTATATAATACAGACGTTACTTCAAAAAAGAGGATGATTACGTCCTAATCGTCATGCATTCAGTCATGCATATTAACCAATGACTTAAATTCTGCCAAGTCACTGGTTTTCCTGGCTAGCTCAGGCAACCCATTCCATGCTCTAATAGCACTAGGGAAGAAGGAGCATTTGTACAAATTTGTCCTAGCATATGGGACGAGAAATGTGCCTTTATCTTTGTGTCTTTCTGAGTATTTTATTAAATTTTGTTTTTGTATTTGAAGATTATGGTTCTTTAATTGATATTTAAAGAGCAGAAGAGACTTACTGTCTTGATGGAAAGTATAGGTCCAAATAAAAAACGCAATTCTACTATCAAAAGTGTTCCTTCAGTTGTGGATGTACAAAGATAAAGATCACGTCAAGACTACAATGTTTACCTGGGTACGCTTGTGTAAAAACCTTGTCTCTCGCCTGGGCATTCTTCCTTTAGCCTTTATTGTCTGCGTGTTTTATCGCTGGAAGAATTGTGTTTTAATTGGGATTGAACAAGTTTGTTTCATTCAAGGCGTACAATTATTCTTATGAGACAAGTTGAAGCTTGATAAAGCTTTGCTAATATAACTTCTCTGCACTCAGTGTGTAAGTATATTATTTATAAAGCACAGTTGTCAACCAGTTGATCAGTTAAATTTCATTCAGTTGATGAGGCATATTATAACCAGCTCATGAGATCCATTTCAACCAGTTGATGAACTATGTTTTCTTTTAGAAGAAATGGTCAACAAGGTCACTATTTTTCCTCGGTATGGGATGTCGTCGAGTAGGATTCGAACTCAGGACCATCATGACGACCTTCCGATGCACACACTTCACGACTGGCAGCTGTCTCATACAATAGATAATGTCAAAGACTTTATATTGGAAGACTCTATTGAACGACTATATTGAAAGACTATATATTGAAAGACTCTATATTGAAAGACTCTATATTAAGACTCTACATTGAAAGACTCTATATATTAAAAGACTCTATATAAAGTCTTTGTATTGAAAGACTCTATTTAAAGACTCTATACTAAAAGACTCTATACTAAAAGACTCTATATTAAAAAATAGCTGTTCCCAACTAAACAATACAAGAAGTAAATACACTTAATTAGTGCTATAAGAGTCTGAACTTAGAAATGTGATTCTTACTACAAACTGCACAAAATTTATTTTAGTGCTTTTTAAAAATGTACAGCTAATCAAATCTTCTGTATTCTGGACACCGAATACACCATAGACTCAATTTATGAAAATCCCCCATGAAATAATTATCTAATAATTGAATAAACGACGACTTCAAACAATATTATTAATCTAATAACAGTAATGGCAGCGCCTAACTGTCCATACTATACGAACGCTACGAAGCGCTTATTAAAGATTCAGTTCGATTCAATGCCGGTAGGAAAGACTACAGACTTGTCGACTGAAAAGACCCCAAGCTGGGATAACTCTTAACCAGAGACACACGTGAGATCCGCCAAGGGGCTTAACCGCTTTACTCTATTGTTCCAATCCTGATCCTGTACTCTACCGAGAGTGTGGAGTGTTTTTCTAAATTAAGGGGGAAATTATTTCTGAGCTAATTAAAGGAACAGGGGCGAGATAAGAGTACTAAACGACTTGATTGCCCTTGATCGGATACATTCGAGCGGTCGACAGTTCAATTGTTTCGTTTTGGCGTTTTTCCCGTATCAAGGGGGACAGCTTGGTCAGGCTGTGATAACAAATCAACCTGATGTTTAAGAAATTGCAGCCAGCTTTAGTGGAACCTTTATCTTCTAGATCTAGCAGCGATTGGACGTTACTTATTGAACGACTATGTATAATCTTCTTAAGAGACACAGTTTCAGAATGGAGTACAGATATATAAGATACTGTTTCGCTATTATACTAGATGACCAGTAACTGACCATCTTTTACAAAGTTTATATCAACTCTGTCTGTCTGTCTGGATGGAGTCTTCTACACGTCATAATTCCCACTTTCCATAATACTCGGATCAAGTGAAACTTGACATAATTATTCATTGTCGATGACAACTCATGACTCAATCAACATATTAACCAAATAGTTAATAAACTAGTGTTAATTAATTATTTTTTTAAATCGAAAAGGGGAAATTAATCTTGCAGTATTTGAAGATATGGCAGTATTGAGAAGTTCTTTCCTTTATATAAGCTTTTTAAAAAAGTTTTTTTCATATTCTGCTTGTTTTTTTTTTTTTTTTTTTTTTACTGATATTTGAAATGAATGTTCTAAAATATTACCTAATTACTTTCCTTTATAAAGTAACGTCTGTAATTTGTAAAACAATATCGTAAACCTTACCTTCTCTAGATATCAATATTAAACAATTTAATCAATGCGATTAGTTACTTTTATATTTGATGTGTACGGGTGCCAGTGTTTGTAGTTAACACATGAGAATGTGCTCAAGATCTGCCAGAGATGTGTCTTGTCTAAAGTCAGTAGATGACCTCTTTCAAACCTTGCGATCTATCTTCTGTTTATGTGTCCCACGGTTAACGAGGGTGTCATATGGCTAGAACAACGACTAACCGCCTTTACTCTTCCTCAACTAAGCTCGGGTACCCATTAGAGCTGGGTGGATTCAGAGGCGCCCTAAATATCCTGAGTTTAAAAAAATCCCAAGTCTTCACTATGAATCGAACGCTAGATCCATGCAGCCAAGTGCTTTACAACTTGGCCACCTACCCGTTGACTAATATTGCACCCGCCCCTTCCTAGTCTTCCATTTATTCTCAGATTTTCATTGGCCATTCTTTGCGGAAATGTTTTTTGATTCGTGTTTGGTTTTGTTAATATTTGTATTAATGTTTTTCATTTATGTGTTGTTTTTTGACATAACAAAGTAATAAAATCGATTACAGAACTAGACTGGATACTACCGAGGACTTGGTTAGAAGAGTTAGAGGGTGGGGATAACAACAGGCCTATCTCAAATATAGCAGAAATTAAACATAGGGAATATCGATTAGTGGGAGAGAACTAGACAAAAGCCCATAGCCCAAGACATCACAAAACGAAAATGGAGCTGGATAGGACAGACCCTGCGAAAACCAGCTACCAATGTTGCAAGGCAGACACTTGACTGGAACCCACAAGGAAAGAGGAAAGTGGGCAGACCCAAGCAAACCTGGAAGAGGTCAGTCATCAGTGAAGCTGAGGGTACTGGAATGACATGGGAGCAGATGAAGAAAGCTGCTCAGAAACGAGTTCAGTGGAGAGGTGTGGTTGCGGCCCTATGCTCCCCTGGGAGTGCACATGATTAAGTCAAGTCAATGGCGTTGGCGGATTTTGCTAAACACTCCAGTAACATTGTACGCTGAACTTTTCTTTACTTCAGCTTTGACTCACTCTCAGACTTCAATCTAATATCTGTCACAAAATGTCCTTTGATAATTATATGTCTATTATCATTTTCACATGCATGTGCTGCATCTCAAACATCCAAATAGTCTAACCAATTAACACAAGTAAAATTTCCTAGCAAGAGTTGTTTTCTAGCAATAGATTCCATGTTTGTGTCAAGATTCAACCTGGGAGGCCTATGATAGTCACACGACTTGAGGGCTGTTTGTTTACGATTGGTGAATGAGGTCTGACCAGGTGAGATTTCTCAAGCGGTCAGTTCAGGGGGGACGGGGGAGTTAACTTTCCACTGGTCAGGTCAGGGATTGTTATCTGTCCGCTGATCCTTCTAACTATAAATAAACACAATTCGCTGACCTGGATATACACACACATACATATTCCTGGAAGTCAAGCAGCTCAACCAAAATCTTGACCTCGACCCCTGGCTATTCATCTGACCACTCCATCTTTCCTTCATTTCTATCTTCTCTCTTTCTTCCCTCATCACTCTGATTTCTGTTAACACCTACTCCCTTAGCTTTGTGTTCAGTGTCTAGCAAAGTAAAACTAGTATAGAGATAAACAATGCTTGAATGAACTCAATATTTTTTGAAACATGTCGACAAGAGACTTGATAGCACATAAAACTAATCGGAGACATAACTATTAACCAGCTGCTTGAAACATTATATAATATAAACAACTAAGGCCTGCTGGCCTCGGGTCATATCCGGCTAGCAGTAAATAAAATATTTAAAAAAAGAATATTTATTGAAATTTTGTAATCGAGAATAATAATTTGAAAGTAAGATAAAAAGAAAAAAAAACTTTATCATTAAGGCTCATTAATTTGGGCTAACTTTTAAAACACTACTCATCTAGGTCAGTGCATTCAACTTTTATTTCATGCTTCGTCTATTTATAATGCGGTGAAATTAGTTGCCCAAGTCTGATAAACAAGAAAATGGATTCGTAGAAATATTGATTTTTTAAAAATTATTTTATTTTCTGTTGATATTAACATTTTTATGCAGATATTCCACATTTCAAATTTATTTATTTATTTTAAAAAAGGTCGAAACGTTGAAACTGGAATTGAATCCATAATCTCCACAACACTATGCCAGTGTGCTGCCAAAGAGGTCGTCCTAAGAAAGTGCTGCGGTAACAACGGCCGAAATCTAGTTTTAGTCACCGTAGTCTGTGACATCAGCAGCACACAAAAAAAGGTCGTAAAAAAGTCGACATTGCAATATTGGAGACATTTTTGCGACATTGTGGCACGTGACAAAGCTATATTGCCTCAAGCAGAGGGTTGGGCAACACCAGATTAGGTCATTGTCTTTTGGTGCATTGATTTAGGCATTTTGTTTTCCCGCCTGCGAATTTCGCGTACTTAATTTGGTTAGAGTTAATATAGGACGCCACAATGAAAGAACAAACATCATTTCGCTATCAATGTCCAAGTCAAGTTCTAAGTCAATGTAGAAGTTAATGTCCAAGTGTTGTACATTTTCTTAACTAATATTCACTATTCTTGAGACTTAAAAAAAAAAAAGAAAAGTTCCCTGTTCAGAACTTGCCAACTAAAGAGCCAATGATGTAAAAGTCATCTGTTTCTATGTTCCACGATTAACAAGGTTTTCATGTGGCCATCACAACGCCTTTAGTTTTTCCCCAACTAATGTAAGGTACCCATTAGAGCTGGGTGGACTCTGAGGTATCCCAAAGATCCCGAATTAGAAGATCCCAATTCTCACCAGAATCCGAACCCAGGACCCCTCGGTTCGGAAGCCAAGCGCTTTACCACTTAGCCACCGCGTATCCTTCTTGATATTTGCTTGACTTAATTAGTTTAACCACAGAATACATAAATAAAAAAGTGGATATTATACCCTTCCCCCCTCCCCCCAACGCAAACACCGATAGCAATCGCCTCTCTGTATAGGTTTACCTTGGAAAACTACCCTGAACATGTCAACACAATTTTCGGTACAAAGCAAGCAAGATAATTTACGTTAGTAGTTATAAGAAACAAATAGTACTACTAACTGCTTGTGCGGTACAGATGGCCATTCCGTTCACCACCCCTCCCCCACCCCTGCGGCGACCATCAGCGTGCCAGATAAGCCAGGGCAGGGAGGGACCCAGCGGGACAACTTGACCTACATTTGCGTTAAGCTACTCACACAACCGAGAGCTGGGGGGGGGGGGCTGCATGGTGGGGAAGGCACCATTGAACAATAAGCACTCACAGTAGACTGAGTTGGAGAATTACGTTGCTTTCTCTGATTTGTGTATAGTTAGTTTTCACGGTGAATTGTTTAGACACACTAACTATAGCATACAACAATACACTCAGTGATCATAGTATTACAATTCGAAAGTGGAAGGGGCATAAAGTAAAGTACTAATTTGGAGGATGTGAATAAAATGTCAAGCGTTTATGTGCATGCGGTGTACATATTACGGACTATTCAGCTCATACCTCATCATTTTACCGTGCACAGCCACCAACCAATCGCTTAACCTCCCCGCATCACATAGGAAACATACACACACACACACACACATACATACATACATACATACAGATCAGATAGATAGAAAGATAGATAGTGTTATGACATGATTAGGACTTAGTTATTTGTTTCGGGAATAAAGGGAAAGTTTTACTTAGCGACAAGTGACGTGACAGATCTTTAAAAAAGAAGAGCGCTCTAAGTGACACTACAAAGAAGACGCTTCGTGTAGAGCAGTACAATAGATATACGGATTTACGGACATAGCTGACATCGGATGATTCCCTTCTTGGTTATTAAATATATTTGTAGAACAACATCAGCGTCGACTACATATTTGATTGTTTCGGCCTTTCGCCGGTGTTACTGAAGTAGTTTTTCAGTGTTACTTTCAGTCAGACGTAGATTTACACTAGTTATATTTCAAAAAATCAACATCGCGCGGAAGCCTTAACAATAGATAGATAGATAGATAGATAGATAGATAGATAGATAGATAGATAGATAGATAGACAGACAGATAGACAGATAGACAGATAGACAGAAAGATAGATGGATAGATAGATAGACAGACAGACAGACAGACCGATAGATAGATAGATAGATAGATAGATAGATAGATAGATAGATAGATAGATAGATAGACAGACAGACAGACAGACAGACATATAGACAGATAGACAGATAGACAGAAAGATAGATGGATAGATAGATAGACAGACAGACAGACAAACTGATAGATAGATAGATAGATAGATAGATAGATAGATATATAGATAGATAGAAAGATAGATAGATAGATAGATAGATAGATAGATAGATAGACAGACAGACAGACAGATAGATAGACAGATAGATAGATATAGATACATCACAACAATGCAAATAATGTTCAGAAATGAGCCATACAAACATAACTATTAAGTAAACTTTTCTGAAGCAGTAGATTAAAGACCCGAATAGCTTAACGAGTATGTCTTTAGTTTCACTGTCGTTCTATCCTTGCTAACAATCTATTGTTTGTTTGTAAAATGTTTGACATATTTCGGATGTTTCTTCAGATTCTGAAGATAATTATATACTAGTAGTAGGGCAGCGACCATCGAAATAACCAGCCAAACAATCCACTGCAAATGCCTAACGACCATACAGTCATTCTTTTTTTTTTCAAGGTGTATGCCACACGCAAGACTATTGTATAAACTACTTACTTTATTCATGGTCACTAACTTGGACACTTGACAACATTGATTTCTAATTAGCATGACCAACGGAAGCTCGTGATATACGCATTAAAATTTCAAGAGAGACAACCTTTTAAAATGTATATTTCCTTCTACTAAAATCAGTTTCTTCCCTTGCCAACATATTTATAACATTAATTTTTAGATTTGATTTTAATATTTTCTATTACAAAGCCTTCAAATTAATAGATACAATGTGATAAAAAAAAGTATTTCCGGATTTTCAAGTTCAGTTATGTTGCATGAAACTCCCTCAAGCCGACTTGGCATAATTTAGGTTATTGGTTTCAATGCATGACAAGATGCATGACGGGTATAAAGTATTCTTATACTTTTTTCAATGTAGCAGCTTTAGATAAAAAAAAATAAATGTAAAATGTTAGTATGTAAGGTACATATGCTGCTTTGTTTTTCAAATTGATTTATTAGTATTTCGGCGTGGAGCTAAGTAACCAAAGGATGTCATAACATACATCTATTTGAACAACAATCCATTTTCTTTTGCTTTCTATAAAATGTGCATACTTACTTTTTTCTGTAGTTCTGAAATTTAAAAAATGTTTACTTTTTTTCTGACAAAATAAAATAGTAAATATTTTTATGTACCTGCTAAAAAGGTTTATTTGTGTACAGATTGACTTTTTATATTACACACACACAAAGAATTAGAAAACAACAACAAAAAAAAATACTATATAATCAGAGATCATGAACCCGTTACGTTTGGCTTTAAAAGCAAACAATCTACGCAGATACCACTCTGCCGATGTATGTCTGTAATGTCGAGGCTATATAAACACAATTGGAATAATTTTTCTTTTGAACGACAAAACTAATTTCTTTTCTGCTTTATTTTACAAATAAATCGTCAAAATGATAGAATCTAGATGATTTTTAATATAATATATAATTTTAAACTGTATTAGTGAAATAAAACCTAATATTTTTGTGGTTGAATCTTAAAAAGTATTAACCTAGTAATACTTTATAAATTTTAAATACAAAATTTTCGTTTCAACAGTTATGTACCTTTGAAGATTGACCTTTCGATACATTATTTTCGTAATAGAATGATATAGAGAACTCTATTAACTTTTTATTCATAAAAATTTGCATATTTTTGTCAGAAATTTTTTTTTATAAAAAAAAAGTACTAAAAAAGGCATAACATAATGAATTGATTTGATAGATCTATATTCCAAAATATGAAGAAAACAAAATTCTTTTTCCTTATCTATTAAAAACATAATTGACATATTTTCAACAATGAACATTTCTGATAATCACCAATATTACTTTGAATATGTTCTTGATATAATTTGAAGATTTAAATCTCCTTCCTGCGTAGACACTATAACAGATTGCGGGAAGTGGTTGCCATACTTTTAAATCAAAGAGTCAAAGTTTATTCAAGAAGCATTATTTTTTAACAAACCGAATCGCGTCTTTAGTAAAGTTTTCTGATGAAAATATTTAAAACTAAATGTACAATCTCAATGTAAGGCAAGAATTGCATGACAATCCCTCGCAACTTCTATCGAAATGCCATTGATCAGATCGTCCAATGGTCAAACAAACAAAAAATAAAAATATTCCAATGTACGAAATCTATGATGCTTTGTTTTTCAAATTGATTTATTAGTATTTCAGCGTGGAGCTAAGTAACCAAAGGATGTCATAACATACATCTATTCGAACGACAATCCATTTTCTTTTGCTTTCTATAAAATGTGCATATTTACTTTTTTCTGTAGTTCTGAAATTTAAATAATGTTTACTTTTTTTCTGACAAAATAAAATAGTAAATATTTTTATGTACCTGCTAAAAAGGTTTATTTGTGTACAGATTGACTTCTTATATTACACACACACAAAGAATTAGAAAACAACAACAAAAAAAAATACTTTTTAATCAGAGATCATGAACCCGTTACGTTTGGCTTTAAAAGCAAACAATCTACGCAAATACCACTCAGCCGATGTATGTCTGTAATGTCGAGGCTATATAAAAACATAATTTGAATAATTTTTCTTTTTCAAAGATAAAACTAATCTCTTTTCTGCTTTATTTTACAAATATTTCGTCAAAAGGATAGAATCTAGATGATTTTTAACATAATATATAATTTTAAACTGTATTAGTTAAATAAAACCTAATTCTTTTGTGGTTGAACCTTAAAAAGTGTTAACCTAGTAATACTTTATAAATTTTAAATACAAAATTTTTGTTTCAACAGTTATCTACCTTTGAAGATTGACCTTTCGATACATTATTTTCGTAATAGAATGATATAGAGAACTCTATTAACTTTTTATTCATAAAAATTTGCATATTTTTGTTAGAAAAATTTTTCTATAAAAAAAAGTACTAAAAGAGGCATAACATAATGAATTGATTTGATAGATCTATATTCCAAAATATGAAGAAAACAAAATTCTTTTTCCTTATCTATTAAAAACATAATTGACATATTTTCAACAATGAACATTTCTGATAATCACCAATATTACTTTGAATATGTTCTTGATATAATTTGAAGATTTAAATCTCCTTCCTGCGTAGACACTATAACAGATTGCGGGAAGTGGTTGCCATACTTTTAAATCAAAGAGTCAAAGTTTATTCAAGAAGCATTATTTTTTAACAAACCGAATCGCGTCTTTAGTAAAGTTTTCTGATGAAAATATTTAAAACTAAATGTACAATCTCAATGTAAGGCAAGAATTGCATGACAATCCCTCGCAACTTCTATCGAAATGCCAATGATCAGATCGTCCAATGGTCAAACAAACAAAAAATAAAAATATTTCAATGTACGAAATCTATGATGCTTTGTTTTTCAAATAGATTTATTAGTATTTCGGCTCGGAGCTAAGTAACCAAAGGATGTCATAACATACATCTATTCGAACGACAATCCGTTTTATTGTGCTTTCTATAAAATGTGCATATTTACTTTTTTCTGTAGTTCTGAAATTTAAAAAATGTTTACTTTTTTTCTGACAAAATAAAAAAGTAAATATTTTTATGTACCTGCTAAAAAGGTTTATTTGTGTACAGATTGACTTCTTATATTACACACACACAAAGAATTAGAAAACAACAACAACAAAAAATACTGTTTAATCAGAGATCATGAACGCGTTACGTTTGGCTTTAAAAGCAAACAATCTACGCAAATACCACTCAGCCGATGTATGTCTGTAATGTCGAGGCTATATAAACACAATTTGAATAATTTTTCTTTTTGAAAGATAGAACTAATTTCTTTTCCGCTTTATTTTACAAATATTTCGTCAAAAGGATAGAATCTAGATGATTTTTAACGTATAATATAATTTTAAACTGTATTAGTGAAATAAAACCTAATATATTTGTGGTTGAACCTTAAAAAGTGTTAACCTAGTAATACTTTATAAATTTTAAATACAAAATTTTCGTTTCAACAGTTATCTACCTTTGAAGATTGACCTTTCGATACATTATTTTCGTAATAGAATGATATAGAGAACTCTATTACCTTTTTATTCATAAAAATTTGCATATTTTTGTCAGAAAAAATTTTCTATAAAAAAAAGTAATAAAAAAGGCATAACATAATGAATTGATTTGATACATCTATATTCTAAAAAATAAAGAAAACAAAATTCTTTTTCCTTATCTCTTAAAAATATAATCGACAAATTTTCAACAATGAACATTTCTGATAATCACTAATATTACTTTGAATATGTTCTTGATATAATTTGAAGATTTAAATCACCTTCTAGTGTATAGAACACGAAAGATTGCGGGAAGTGGTTGCCAGGCAAGAATTGCATGACAATCCCTCGCAACTTCTATCGAAATGCCGTTGATCAGATCGTCCAATGGTCAAACAAACAAAAAACTTAAAATATTCAAATGTACGAAATCTATGATGTTTTGTTTTTCAAATTGATTTTTTAGTATCTGCTAAAAAGGTTTATTTGTGTACAGATAGACAACCTTTATTACACACACACAGAGAATTAGAAAACAACAACAAAGAAAATACTTTTTACTCACAGATAATAAATCCGTTATGTTTGGCTTTAAAAGCCAACAATCAACTACCATTCAGCCGATGTATGTCTGTAATGTCGAGGCTATATAAACACACTTTAAATAAGTTTTTTATTTTCAAAAGATAAAACTATTTTTTTTTTCTGCTTTTTTGACATTTTTTCAAAATTGAGCATTTCTGAAAATCACTAATTTTAGTAATTTGAAGAATTTCCTCTCTTTTAGCCAATACAAAGATGTACTTGCCAAAATTCTTAAATCACAGTCAAAGTTTATTCAAAGAGCAATTTTTTTAACCAACCGAATCGCGTCTTTAGTAGAGATTTCTTCTGAAAATATTTAGAAATAAATGTATAATCTCGAGCTTTCGCAAGAAATGTATGATACTCCCTCGCAACTTCCATCGAAATGCCATTGTCCAGGACATCCAATGGTCAAAGAAAAAAAAATATTTCAATGTAACAAAGGATTAAATTTATATGATGATTCTCAATATAATATATGATTTTAAACAGCATTAGTTATTAAAAACCTAATGTTTTTTTGACGTTGCACTTTATACATGTAAATCTAGCAATACTTTTATAAATTTTAAATAGAAAACATTTCTATAAAAGCTATTATCATATTTTAAAATAGTGTGAATAATCTTAATCACGCAAGAATTGCAAGCAGATCCCTCGTGCCGCCATTGACCAGGTCGTATAATTTCAAAACAGGAATAAAAAAATATTCATATGTACGTTACCTATCCTGTTTTGTTTGTCGAACTGATTTAGAAGTATTTCTGCGTGCAATAATAAACACGACAATGCATTACAAAAATGTTCTTAAACGACAATCCGAACACTTGTGCTTTTAAAAGTGTGCATATTTTTATTTTTCCGTAGGTCTGAATTGTAAAAAAAATGTTTACTTTTTCTGACAAAATAAAATAGAAAATAATATTCCGTACCCACATCAAAATGTATTTCTTTAGAAGAGTTTCAGCTAATGAGTCAAAGAGCAGAATTCGGCTCTAGAGCCGCAGTTTGCGAACACTGAGCTAGCGATATGTATATGACGTATCATTATCTTTTTTTTTGTAACGTCAGTATTTTATAAGATAAGATAAAGTGTTTTAGTTGACATACTAGTTCTGCACTTTAATGTCCCGTCTTTTCTGTTGCTCCATCTCTAATTTGTCACACTTCACTAGCGATACATTAAGCTTACATAGCTAAATAATTATTTAATAATGAAGTACTTATAGTCCGGTCTGGAACTTGTTGCCCGTGTCTAACACGCGAGAGGATATAACCATTGAACTCAAGAAATTTAGGCCTAAGTTTAATCAGACTCAGATTTTGGGTGCCTTTGAAAGGGGGACTACTCATGTTAGAATGTAGCACCTTTTTTGGTGGGGCTGTCTCCCTTTGTACTTACCTTGATGAAAATGTTGAGTCTTGTAAGCCAGTGTTTTCCAAACCTTTTCCTTGAAGGAGTACTTCGCACATTCTGAATATTTATCGGAACACTTCGCTTATTTTTTAGAAAGATTAATACGCCTCGACTCGAAGACAAGTCTTAGTATTATTGATCCCTTTATTTATCGTACACGTAGTCAACAACATTGACAACTTTTTGGCGGATCGATAATTTACTTACTTAGATTGTGATCATCCCGCGCACTGGACGGCAAGCTGTCTCCATAAAGATCTGTCACTGGCAATGTCTTAAGCCTCTTCCCACCTTGTGATCTGTCACTGGCAATGTCTTAAGCCTCTTCCCACCTTGTGATCTGTCACTGGCAATGCCTTAAGCCTCTTCCCACCTTGTGATCTGTCACTGGCAATGTCTTGAGCCTCTTCCCACCTTGTGATCTGTCACTGGCAATGCCTTAAGCCTCTTCCCACCTTGTGATCTGTCACTGGTAATGCCTTAAGCCTCTTCCCACCTTGTGATCTGTCACCGGCAATGTCTTAAGCCTCTTCCCACCTTGTGATCTGTCACTGGCAATGTCTTAAGCCTCTTCCCACCTTGTGATCTGTCACTGGCAATGTCTTAAGCCTCTTCCCAACTTGTGATCTGTCACTGGCAATGTCTTAAGCCTCTTCCCACCTTGTGATCTGTCACTGGCAATGTCTTAAGCCTCTTCCCAACTTGTGATCTGTCACTGGCAATGTCTGAAGCCTCATCTCACCTTGTGTCCACTGCTCTGAGGTTCTCTATGAAAGTGTTGCGCCAACTTATACGAGGACGTCCCTCTTTGCGTTTTCCTCGCCCTGGCTTCCATGACAATTTACTTAATTAACATATTTAAAAATAATTATTAATCGTTCTTAGTAGGGAAGATTGGGAATAGGATTGAGCAATTTTGATTTCTGAATTAACATCCGGAAAATATAAAACACAAATAAAGAAAAAACATGTTCGTTATGCTGGTCTATTTTATTAACTTCGAAATAAAAAATATACTTTTTCAAATTCTACTCTCTATGTGAAAATATGGGCGTTGAGCCAAACCAGAAGAATGATTCATAAATATAATATAACATTCACATCTATAAGTAAGTTGCAATAATTAAAATATATATCAATGATCTATTATTTTTACAAAGCTTATAAAGATTTACCCTATGTGTCTGTACGTATGTCTGGTAAAAAGTTTGTACACGTTATTTCTCCTTTACCTAATTTCGGATCAAGCTGAAATTTTTAACAATTACCAAAAGAATCTATTTTAAAAAATTAATCAATTGTAATAAAATATTTTGTTTGTTATCTCAAACAAGGAAAATAAATTGTACTTGATTTGAAGTGGCGGTATAAACTGAATTAGTCCCCTTTATAGATCGCCGTCCTAGTCTAAGTGAACACAACATGTACAATAGGACAACACTATAGAAACAACAGACAACTACACAATCTTTCACGTTTATATACTCTCCTTTAGCAGAGTGGTTTACGTGTTGGCCAAAGAAGGCTTTGGTCATGAGTGAGTTTGAATTCAGGTCGTTACCCCCATCCTTTTTAAGTCTAGATCTATTAAAAATTTAATTACATGAGTGATCCAAAGTTATTATCTTATCTTATATAATACAAACGTTACTTCAAAAAAAGAAGATGATTACGTCCTACGCGTCATGCATTTAGTCATGCATATTAACCAATGACTTAAATTCTGCCAAGTCACTGGTTTTCCTGGCTAGCTCAGACAACCCATTCCATGCTCTAATAGCACTAGGGAAGAAGGAGTATTTGTACAAATTTGTCCTAGCATATGGGACGAGGAATGTGCCTTTATCTTTGTGTCTTTCAGAGTATTTTATTGATACAGCATAGCTTAATATAAGCTTTGGTTTTTATTTAAAGTTTTTTTTTATAATTTTCTTTTTTTCCTTAACCCTTAAAACGCGTGTGGTAGTTTAGCCTCTAAACATCAGAATTATATTTTTGTTTGTTTGCACTCAGTGTAAAACAGCTCAGCATTTTAAGGGTTAATAATACTATCTTTACGTAGTATTTGTCTGTTTGAAGTAAACAATAATCTTATTTTAGAACTGTTGTTACATATAAACATTTTAAGTTTGAAGATTATATTATTTTCCTTTTTTAAATACAATTAAAGTTTGTTTTATACATTCATAACGTTGTTTTTTTTTTGTTCTCTCTATCAGCCAACTGAGTCAAGGGTCGTGCGTCACTCATTTCGTCTCTACCACTTTCGACGACCACATCGCTGTTTCGTCTGCAAGCAATTAGTCTACAACCAGGGATCTGCTTGTGAAGGTAAGCTTAAAGATGGAGTAAAGATCTCAGCAAAAACAATTTCAGCAAAACACGAGGATAGTGGGCTGAGTGGTAAAGCGCTTGGCTTTCCGTACCGTGGGGTCCCGGGTTCGAATCCTGGTGAAGACAGGGATTTTAAAGTTCGGGATCTTTAGGGGCCTCTGAGCCAATCCAGCTCTAATGGGTACCTGACATTAGTTAGGGAAAACTAAAGGAGGTCGGTCGTTGTACTGGCCACATGACACCCTCGTGAGCCGTGAGCCACAGAAACCCTATAGAAAGGGGAACTTTACTTTCCTTTTACGATGATAGCAACACATTGACAGTAGTACCACTTTTAGAGCAATGTCAAACTGACATCAGTACCTTACTGAAAATAGTGTCATACTGACATTTTACGTTTCTATTAATAGTGACATACTGACAGTAGTATCGTAATGACAGCTTTTTTGACAGCAGGGACATACTGGTTAAAATGGCACACAGGCTAATCCATATAAGAATTATCGAGCAAAGAGGATATTTCATTTGATAGATTCGTACCTTTATTGTAGCTGATGGTAAAGTGTTAAGACTTTATTATATTAGGATAATTTGACAATTACACACTAGACTTATACTAAAGAGACATGTATTGAACCTGTAGCTGTATCCCTACTACTAAGCAAGCCTAGGATATAGCTGTCAATGTAATTGCATTTTAAGATTTTTAAAACTCTGTGGCGTTTGTAAAACTTAAATCTCTGATGTGAATCATTGACTTGAATGATCATAGACTAATTGACCAAAACTGTTGGACCAATGTAGTGACACACTGAAACTATCTATTCCACAGTGTGCAGGTATATCTGTCACCGGAAATGTGAGTCACAGGTGAGTACTAGCCCACACACACACACACACACAAACCACACATAAATATACGGACACGCAACTCACACACACATGCACCCATTTCGTGTTTCTGTGTGTGTAACAGTTATATATTATAAAATCCAGTCTTTAACTTAAAAACAGATCAACACTTGTGATAACCTAAACTCCATTATATTTTACTTGAAATGAAAGGCCAGTCCATCTCCACTTTTTCTCTAAGATCTGCACATCTATATTTCTCTGCCCACCCATCTCCCACAGTTTGGTGTTTTCTGTTTGGTCACACCCTTAGAAAAAATACCAACAACAGAGCTAGACAGGCCTTAGAGCAGGGGTTCTCAACCTGTGGGTCGCGCCCCCTTTAGGGGTCGATTGACGATTTGCCAGGGGTCGCCTAAGACCATCGAAAATATGGATTGTTTTTGTCTATTCTTCTCTTGCTGTGTGGATGGGGTCGCCGCAGAGTGGGGATTGATTAAAAGGCTGAGAACGGCTGCCTTAGAGTGAAACTCCCAGGGAACAAGACGTAGAGGAAGACCAAAAAGAACGTGGCGACGCAGTATACTAGAGAAAGCCGAGAGGACAGGAAAAAGCTGGGAAGCCATTTAAAAAAAAAACTAGCAAGAGATCGTGGAGAGTGGCCTGTTTTTGCTGAGGCCCTAAGTACCATGAGGAACACAAAGGACAGATGATTAAGAGAAAAAGAAAATGACTATAAAAAATGACTATAAAAGTAACTATAAAAATGACTATAAAAAACAACAAATACTGTGATGCTATATCCTGAGGTCACTCCGACTTAACGTAAGGATGAAACTTGAAATAATTGAATCACTTCCCATAATACAGTGTCTAAAATATATCAAATGATCACACTGCAAATAGTTCATAAAACTTCAAACAATTTATAATTCTACTTACAAACAATTGACATTACATTACACTAAAAAATGGAACACGCTACCAAAATATGATCGTATTGAAATCATACTACGGACTCGTTGATCAGACTACAAGATGATTTCAGTCTAGGGTACACTGGGGTCGTGGATAAAGCTTATTGACTTCTGACACAGACATGGGCAGCAGTCAGTGCTTTATGTAGAGCGTTGATGCGAGATCATGATTGAAAAGCTATAAACTCAATTATCTACATCCTATTAACTCTCATAAGAGCTCATCTGAGTTAGGTCAATCAAAAATAATGTTTGGTAACCCTTAGGATGGAGCTCTAGAGAGCTTTTCATTTTACAGGTAATTCTGACTTGTGATGATTTGGAAATAGCTTTAGGTTCCAGGGTTGTGAAATTGAAAATTGTTATTTTCAAAAGTATGAAAAAAAAAAGACCCGTCCAGGCCTTCCACTATCAATACAAAGTTGTTATAGAAAATGATCTTAGATCTTATCTAAAAAGAGCTTGATCAGACTAACAGTAAATTCCTCTTTTAATTTATTTATATCTGCTTTAGGAAAATAAAGGAAGGGAGATCACTTATTGTTTCAACTGCGTTTGGGTTACATCCCTTTAATACCGTATTTGGACGTCCATAACTAAAAACAAAATCTAGAACGATTGTCGTCAATTAGTCGAAAGTAGATGTTGAAATGATGTCCAGTTATCTCCCGTCGTCTCAAGATGTCGGGTTATCTCTTGTCGTCTGGAAATTTGTAAAGGTTATCTCCCTTAGTCTGAAGATTGTGAGATTATCAGAGGTGTTGTAGAGTAGACTAGTCACTAACGCTAATGCAATAACAAACAAAGCGTTTAACGACACGGCTAAACAGTTTCAACAAAATAATACTAACAATCTTTATTATCCGTTAAAAAACAAATTACAGAAGACACTACAATACACCAAACAATACATTATAGCAAAAGAAAATAACTTTTCATTCACAGTAAAGTAAACAGATTCGGGGTTACATGTGAATGCTTTTATCAGATGGTTGAATTGTATTTAATGATATGATTGCTAGCATCACAAAGAAGCGTTTGAGTCTTTTTGTCATTGTAACAGGTGTCTTATATTTCCTTTGTGAAGGTAAACTCACAAAATCCTAACTTCAATACTTTGATTTAGAAGAGTGCCTTTGTAGAATTTCACTGATCGTGTTCAGTGCGGTTCAGACTGTCATCACAATGATGACGGATTGTCCCGAGTTTGAATCCTTCCCTTGGACATTTCCTTCTGGTCTGCAGCAAAAAAAATCATGGGAGCGAAACAGAGACCAGCGGTCACAACACACCTGTACACAGACCTTCGACCTGTCGGCAGTTTAGACCATTAGCTCGCTGCCACGTCACAGGTCGTGACGTCGTAGCTTAGTGCTCAGCCTTCTCTAATGATTGGTTTGGATAAAACAAAGAGGTCAAGGTCACAGCAAAAACGCTTAGTTACTGTCACGTGACTGAAATAAATTATAAGCCTCTTTCACATCCCAGAAGTCAAGGAAACAACGTTCTTGCCTTCGAAATAAAGTCCTGGTTTATAAAAAAAAAATAGTCTATTGACTTTATAAAGAGCAACAAATAGCTCTGTTTGCCTGGTTGGTCAATGGCTGCCTGGTCGTGCAGTGTGCGCGGTGGACTGTCGTTCGCTTGTCTCGATAGTCCCGGGTTCATACCCTGCCCACTGTCATAAAGTCGTGAATGTCCTTCGGGAGGTTTTGTCTAGGAAGTAGATTATCTTCAACTCTGGAGGAACATCCAAAAAAATATAAAACATTTTACAAACAAAATTCTATACATGTGTGTATACTTATGTTATTGTTGTGAATTATCGGGAAGCATGGTCGAGAGGCTAAGTACACTTGGCTTAGCTTGGCTACCTATGAAGGATGCTCGAGGTTCGACACCCGACTCGAGCAGAGTTGTGTTTACTGAGTGCCTAACGGCAGCAGGAAAACCTTCTCCCATATACCCCATTCCCCCACTGGTCCACAAATGAGATTGGACCATAGCGCTCTGAGCAAATGCTATAAGCATGAAAGTAGCGCTCTATAAAAGCTATATTATTATTATTAATAATAATATTATTATTATTACAAATTGTTTCATGAGTGTAGTGACCTAATAAAATACTACAGGAAGACATGTCTTGATGCTAGACTTTATTGAACAAGAATGACAAAACTGTTCACAATAACACAGTACACACACACACAAGCTGATCTGGACACCAAGACATTTTGACACACTAGAACAGATCAGTTCACAACACACAACAGGAAACATAAATACACAACAATGAGCAACTTGGATTTTAAAGTCGCCTTCAATAGAGTGGGAGATTGTAAAAAGTGGTCGCCGAGCCTAAAAGGTTGAGAACCGCTGATGTAGTGAGAATTGAGAACGCGATTGCGTTTTATCACCATCCCCAAATTCTGTTCGAATGAATGTCTAAAATTCTCTGACCGTTTCTGACAGATAGAATAAGAAATATACAAGACTGAACAGACCTAAAAAACACAAATTTGTCCCCCTTCTCTCACAAATTTGTCTCCCTTCTCTTACAAATTTGTCACCCTTCTCTCACAAATTTGTCTCCCTTCTCTCACAAATTTGTCTCCCTTCTCTCACAAGTTTGTCTCCCTTCTCTCACAAGTTTGTCTCCCTTCTCTCACAAATTTGTCCCCCTTCTCTCACAAGTTTGTCTCCTTTCTCTCACAAATTTGTCTCCCTTCTCTCACAAATTTGTCTCCCTTCTCTCACAAATTTGTCTCCCTTCTCTAAGTGGGGACTTGAGTTAAAGCTTGGAGACAAACTAAGAGTTTGATCTGAACTTTGCTGCTTGAGAACCACTGACTCAATGGGTTAATGTGCTCTATTAGCTCCTGACTTCAGCCTTAAACATGATCGCTATGGGTGGTGCACTTTTGTCGCAAAGGCTGTGCAAGGAAGCGAAAATTCCCAAAGGCAGAACCGGCGCTTCTAAGCGAGAGGGAGAGAGAGAGTTGGCGCGTGCTTTGTATGTTGTGTCTGCCAAGAAAGGGAGAGACTCAAGGGACTGTTTAGCTTCTTGTGCACATGTTGATTTAGCAATAACCTACAGCTAAAGAGCAATGTCTGACGTAGACAGTATTCCTATGAACTTTGTCTTGGTAGACAATCTTTTTCTCTGAGCATTTCAGAGTAACATTTTCCCCCATTAGATATTGTTCACGTGGAAAGGAGATTTAGAAAGAGAAAAAAAAAGGATAGTGTGCTGCAAGGATTTCTTCATCCTCTTTACACGCCAACACACAGTTACACACACTCAGTTACACATACACACAGTTACACACACAGTTATACGCACACAGTTACATATACACACAGTTACACCCACAGTTACACATACAGTCACACACACAAGCACTGACACACAATGACATTTTTAAGTGAAGTTGTTTGGTTAGTCTAAGTAGCAAATCCATTGACCCACCAGTTCCTGGGCGCACTAATAATAGAGACTTAGATGCATATACCTTTAACTATCACTTAGTCTGTTGGACCGTTGCACCATGCAAGATTCGTCGACCCTCTTTCTCCATTCCTCTCTGTCTTTTGCCTTAGTTAGAACCTCTTTCAATGGCAGGCCCTTCCTTTCTTTTATGCTGTCCTCCCATCGCTTTCACTGTCTGCCTCTTCTTATTTTTTCTGGTACTGTTCCCCGAAGGAAGGTCTTTGCGAGCCCCGAAGATCTTGTAATAGGGCCATAGATTTTGAGCTTGCGTTCTGTGATTAAATATGAGCAGGTCATCTTAGGGTCCAATCGCTGCAGTAACCCTGTCAATAATCTCTTGGTTGGTGATGCGGTCTTTGAATGTACTTATATATTACATGCTAACAAGAGAACACGACGACAATGCGATTACAAATAAGGGACATAACCAAGAAAAGTGTTGACCAGTTCTCTTATAGATCTCCGCATCTCCTGTTTTGAAGACGTTATCTCTAACATTACCCATTTAACAGAACTGGTTTTATCCATATTCCTTTTATAAGCTTGAGCCGAGGCGATTAATGATAGTACAGCCGGGTCGTGTGATACGCGCTTAGGACTGTCATTACGATGGTTCCGAGTTCGAATCTAGCTCGCTGCCCTCCCCTTTCATCCAGCAGGAGGATTGGTCTAGGCCTAGGGGGTAACAATCTTCCTTACTGAAGGAACAACTGAAAGATATACACGATCAAATCAAAATCTTAGATTGATATTTAGATCTTAATTTCTGTAGGTCTATTTAGATGTAGATTCCAGAAGGTCTATTTAGATCTTAATTTCTGTAGGTCTATTTAGATGTAGATTCCAGAAGGTCTATTTAGATGTAGATTCCAGAAGGTCTATTTAGATCTAAATTTCTATAGGTCTATTTAGATGTAGATTCCAGAAGGTCTATTTAGATCTAAATTTCTATAGGTCTATTTAGATGTAGATTCCAGTAGGTCTATTTAGATCTAAATTTCTATAGGTCTATTTAGATGTAGATTCCAGAAGGTCTATTTAGATCTAAATTTCTATAGGTCTATTTAGATGTAGATTCCAGTAGGTCTATTCCGATGTATATTCCTGTAGGTCTATTTAGAAGTAAATTTCTGTAGTTTTTTTTTTACTCACGATATCTGTAAGTCTACTTATATCTCGATTTCTGTACATTTATTTTGATCTAGATTTCTGTATCTCTTGGACGAAACTTGGAACTTAGAAAAAAAACAAACTTTCCTGTTCCAAACATTATAAAAAAAATTATCTTAATAGCAAAAGTATATTTCAATTTTACTTATCTATAAACTGATACCTAAAAATAGCAACAGGTTTAGAGATTAATAAAAAATGGTTGAAAGTGTCAAGAAAGCCAGACTGGCTGTTTGACACGTCGTTTCGAGGCTAGTTTCTCTGCTCATGTCGATGTTGACAAGTTTGCCTCGTTATCATTATCTTCCTGTTTATATAGGTCATGGTTTCAATGTGTACCCGATATTGCAATCATTTTTTTCTGGACGTTTGGATTACACATGTGCTGTGTTAGTCGTGTGTTTAAATTTTAAATCAGCTTCAAATATTGTATCGAAATAGATGTATAAATTTTATCTATGCTGCAATAGGGCCTATCATATAGATTAGATCTAGATCTAAACCTGTAAATTTAAATTAAAACATTTATTATTTATTTAGATTCTAATTTTCTAATATTAATCAATTAATGGGCCTACTTGACTTAAGTTATATTCTAGACTAGATGTATATAGAGTTATATAGAGCCTAGATGTCTAGATCTACATCTAATTCCAATGCCATTGCTAAGTTTAAAGTTACAAATCGTTTAAATAAAATTTTCCTAGAATTTTTTAAATACCAGAAACCAGTTGGATCTACTATTATCTATCAATCTGTATATCTAGATCTTATCTAGCTGTATTTATTTCTACCTATGTCTATTGAATCAATTTATCAAATAAAGTGATTGATTTGTGTCATTTAGCAACAAAAGTTCATGAAATATTTGTAGCATAGTTAGTGAATATTGTTTAGATCTATATTATAAATCGGAGTATGTGATCATGTTAATGTTGGTCCATTGTGATCCACAAGTAAATTGATTGCTGGTGCTCTAGATTTAAAATCAATTAAAAATATTGTGATTCTGTCTGGATTTATGGATACATTATTTTGGATTAACTTGATCTGCTGGATATATTGCCTTCAGCTGCTCGTGTCAGGTAGGACTGTTTATTATATTTAAGAAACTGCAATAGAATGTATGACAATGTCGTCTTTGCTGGGCTCTCTATAAACTTCTAGATAGATCTCTCTAGTCCTACCATCTGTCAGTGTATGACAATGTCTTCTTTACTGCTCTCTCTATAAACTTCTAGATCTCTCTAGTCCTACCATCTGTCAGTCTATGACAATGTCTTATTTACTGCTCTCTCTATAAACTTCTAGATCTCTCTAGTCCTACCATCTGTCAGTATGACAATGTCTTCTTTACTGCTCTCTCTATAAACTTCTAGATCTCTCTAGTCCTACCATCTGTCAGTGTATGACAATGTCTTCTTTACTGCTCTCTCTATAAACTTCTAGATCTCTCTAGTCCTACCATCTGTCAGTCTATGACAATGTCTTATTTACTGCTCTCTCTATAAACTTCTAGATCTCTCTAGTCCTACCATCTGTCAGTGTATGACAATGTCTTCTTTACTGCTCTCTCTATAAACTTCTAGATCTCTCTAGTCCTACCATCTGTCAGTCTATGACAATGTCATCTTTACTGTTCTCTCTATAAACTTCTAGATCTCTCTAGTCCTACCATCTGTCAGTCTATGACAATGTCTTCTTTACTGCTCTCTCTATAAACTTCTAGATCTCTCTAGTCCTACCATCTGTCAGTATGACAATGTCTTATTTACTGCTCTCTCTATAAACTTCTAGATCTCTCTAGTCCTACCATCTGTCAGTATGACAATGTCTTATTTACTGCTCTCTCTATAAACTTCTAGATCTCTCTAGTCCTACCATCTGTCAGTGTATGACAATGTCTTCTTTACTGCTCTCTCTATAAACTTCTAGATCTCTCTAGTCCTACCATGTCAGTCTATGACAATGTCATCTTTACTGCTCTCTCTATAAACTTCTAGATCTCTCTAGTCCTACCATCTGTTAGTATGACAATGTCTTCTTTACTGCTCTCTCTATAAACTTCTAGATCTCTCTAGTCCTACCATGTCAGTCTATGACAATGTCATCTTTACTGCTCTCTCTATAAACTTCTAGATCTCTCTAGTCCTACCATCTGTTAGTATGACAATGTCTTCTTTACTGCTCTCTCTATAAACTTCTAGATCTCTCTAGCCTTACCATCTGTCAAGTCTAGCAAACTTAGCACGATAAACTCTTCAATTTGATGTTCCCCTAACTTATGCACTGATATAGCTATGCGTAAAACAGTTATAAAGCAGCTATACTTAGAACAGATGTAGTCTGGTAATGCTTAGAACCAATAACCAATCTTCCCCCCCAAAAAAAAAAATTCTGAGAACTAGCCATGATTAGTTCCGCTAAAATGTCCTCCATAATTTGACATTGAACTAGCCACGATTAGACAAATGTCCGCTAAAATGTCCTCCATAATTTGACATTGAACTAGCCACGATTAGACAAATGTCCGCTAAAATGTCCTCCATAATTTGACATTGAACTAGCCACGATTAGACAAATGTCCGCTAAAATGTCCTCCATAATTTGACATTGAACTAGCCACGATTAGACAAATGTCCGCTAAAATGTCCTCAAAAATGTCCTCCTAAACAAGGTAAGGGTACAGTAAAACGTTCTCTTGTCCCCACGCGGCACTACAGAAGTGACTTTGAGGCCAAACGTATCTCCCTGGTGTACAAACCTCAAAGTGTGAGTCCAGGTGTGTCAGTGGCCTTGTGGTACTTACACCTGTGCGCGCGTGCACGTGCCTCGGCTCTGTAATAGACACTCCGGATAAATCAAAATTCCGGATTGTAGGATTTAAAAGGTGTCTTCGAAAGGTCGAACACAACATTAGGCCCACTAACGTCTGCAATAGCCAACACATTGGATGAACAGGGGGGGGGGGGGGCGAGAAGGGAGTGCTCGTTCGAGAGACAATCATCATTACGTGATTGGCATAGTCAGAAGCTGTGTAGCGAGAAGAGGAAAGTTCCATTCCTTAAGGAGAAAATTCTGTTTAATGATTCGCGTCAAAGTGTCTGTGATTACTAGACTGTTCAGGTAGAAACTTTTAGAAGTTTTCTTTCACTTTAAAGAAAAAAATATTAATGACCTTGTCATTACCGCATTTAGACCTGCACGCGCTGGTAGCTCGTGTCGTTTTTTTTTTGTTTTTTTTAAATACTTTTTTTCTCGTCCATGTGTGTTATATGTTTGCGTATGTGCTATATGTTTGCGTATGTGCTTTATGTTTACGTAAAAAAATGTAGGCCACGGCTGGGTCTGCGTAGCCTGAATTCCTCATTAATTTTCTGACTCGAAGACAAGACTTGTATGGTTGCGTATATGTTATATGCTAGTGAATGTGTTATATGCAAGGTGATGTGTGGCCGAGAGGCTAAGTAAGCTTGGGCTTGGCTCAAGGCTCGACACCCGACTCGAGCAGAGTTGTGTTTACTGAGCGCCTAAAAGCAGCACGAAAACTTTCTCCCAGATACACCCTCCCCCCTCCTCGGTTGCGCTATTTAAAAGCTATATTTAAAAAAAAAAGGGACTTTGTAATATCAAAAGACCAGTTATCAAAATATTATACGGAATATTTTCTCCATGTTTTGTATCTATATTACTATTTAACAATTCAAAATGCTTTATGATTTAATCGTATAAGTAACTGATAGCCTACTTTAAAAACAAAACAAAAAAAAAACTAATGGATATTCAAATATGTAACAACCTTATGCAAGATGAATTCTCTGAAACATAAATTACGTTCGATTTAAAAACTGTTCGTTCTTACATGCTGCAAAAAAAAAATTGGTTGAAAAAAAAAAAAGGCGTATAGTTCACTTGAGCCTTTGTATACAAAATATAACGATAATCATATATTTCACAAAAAATATTCGAAATTTTACAAATGACTGCGAAAAGTCGGGCTGGCCTTAAGCTATCTCAACATGGCCAGCTTGTAGACCCCATTTTTTACATTTCTTTTCAGACAATGTATACAACAAGTACACATACAACTACTGATTACTACTTAGTAGCTTTATTGATTTCTATGTTGTAAACATTTACTATCGTTCAGTAGTTTTCTTTCATGTAACCGTCATCTCAAGATAATAGTCTTGTCAAATGATTTATTTCATTGAATGTGTTAGAAGTTGTATTTTTTTAAAAATGAGATCTACATAATGATTGCCTGAGTCAGACACGAAAATCAATGACTTAGAATTTAAGTATTCAATCAACATGAACGACTCAAATGACACGTATAGTAGGATGTAATATATTGCTGGAAAAGCGCTTGGCTTCTGAACCGACAGGTCCAGGGTTCAAAGACGTATTTTTAATTTTGGAATTGTTCATAGCTCATAAACAGTAGGTCAATGTTTTGGATTTTTATTGTAGAGTGTAGAGCGAATAATGTGAAGTCCAAGTTCCCCCAGGAAAATTGACTACGTTAACATTGACACAGAGGACAACAAACAGTGCGTTTAAACACTTGCGAGGGCGCTGTCGTTCTGACAATATTCTCAACTTTTTTTTTTTAAACTAGGTTTAGAACTTTTTTTATTGGAAAATATATACTAAATATCTTTTCATGTTTTGTTTCGTTTATTGCTTTGAGAGAGGAAGTGTATCATTCTATTCCCGTAGCAATATACTGTTTTTAAATGAGCTTATTTTTTTTTTTACAAATAAAAATAATGACTATATTGTACAATAGGAAACACGTTGAAACATAAAAAAAAAAAATCTAAGCATGACAATGGTATACTGTCATGCGTAAATTGTCAAGCGTATTAGTTTGATATGTTACTATCATGGATGTAAATTATATATGAAGAAAAATGTAAAAAAAATTAAAAGTATACTATTAACAGTGTCATAGTTATTATTATTATTTTTTTTAATTCAGTACTGAAGAGATGACATTGCCAGCAACGCAGAAGACACTAAAAATAAGTTTACGGTTTACACAACAGTTCACGTTAAAATTGTTCATAAACTGTCCAAACTTGACGATCATTGTGTTGTCCATTGTCCTATGTTGTAGACCAGTGTTGCCCAACCTAATTCAATCTGCGGGCCATTTTAATGTCCAACACTATTGTCGCGGGCCACAAGTATTGGGATATTTCAATTTTCTCTTTATACTTCAAACAATGGCGTAAGTTCTGTTTATATTGTGTTGTTCTTGTTTTTTTAAAAACAGCCTCACTTTCTTTAAAAAAAACAAACATGTTGGCTACCAATGATATCATGTTCTACAAAAAAGTAAAGATCCGTTCACTTTTCTTAGTAGATTCTATAGTCCTATTTCATGAACGCACAAACGTTAAATGCGTTGGTAATAATCCGTTTGACAAAAGTAAGGGCCCTAACGTAAGTAAAGATTCGTTTTGAACAATTTTTTTTTGGGGGGGAGGGGGATTTTCTATATTTTGTGCTGACGTTTCGTCGGGCCGGATGAAACCAGGTCGCGGGCCGGATCTGGCCCGGGGGCCGTATTTTGAGCATCACTGTTGTAGACGAACGAAGTTATTGGGATTCATTTGGAAGGATCTTTTTTTTTCTCAGAAGATTACATTGCCTACAACACATAAAACAAAATCGTTAGTTCCCGGTTTACACAACAAATAAGGCTAACATTGTTCAGAAACCGTCCAAACTTTCAGCGAACCTGTATTGGTATTAAAAAAAAATTAAAACTTAGGAATCATTTGAAGATCAAATTACTCAAGTTGGAAAGGTGTGTATGTACTTTAAATAAATTAATCCAGGAAGACGTAATTAAAGAAATGAAAAAAATATTAGGTCTCTACAAACCATTTTTAAGATTAGTTGTTAAATGCCCCTTTTAGACCTTGCGACCTATAGGGCAGATAACATTAGTGTCATCTGTTTCTTTGGCCTAAGGTTAACGAGCAGGGTGTCATGTGGCCAGCACAACGAACAACTGCCTTCACTTTCCCCACCTAAAGTCATGTATACATTAGAGTTGGGTGGCGTGCATATTTATATATCATTGCTTTTATATTGCGCTACTTTCATGCTTAAAGCATGCTCAGAGCGCTGTGGTCCAATCTCATTTGTAAACCGGTGTGGGAAGGGGGTATCTTGGAGAAGGTTTTTCCGCGATGCCTTTAGGCGCTCGAGTCGGGTGTCGATCCTCGAGCTCCCTTCATAGGTAGCCAAGCCAAGTTCAAGCGTACTTAGCCTCTCGACCACGCATCCCATATACGCATATATATATATATATACGGGGGGGGCTCAACCTCTTTGGGGGCCCTGCATTTTGACATACGACATCATGACATGAGATAATGGCGTAATTTTTAATGTAAAAACAAATTTTGAACACTTATTTGGGGGACTCACTCAAGTGGTTTGGGGGGGGGGGGTGCGGGGGGATTTTCAAATCTGGACCCCCCCTCCTCCCACCCTAGCTACGCCACTGCTTCCATTTTCTTTATTCTTTTCGTTTACCGCCATTCCCACACCCCATTTTTCTCTCTCTCCTTCTCGGGCAACACTATCAAACTCACCATCTTTCATTTTGTACCATGTATGTTGTAAATGGCCATTTCCACCCTTCCATCAGGCACCCGGTCCGCCTCTGTCAATCTTTGCAATGTCGGTACCCAGGGTATTTGTTTATAAGTGAACACCGCGACTTAACGCCACCTGGTTCCAGATAGTGAACCCTCCGGCTTATGTTCTGATTGGTGTACGGAACTGAAAGTATTGCACCTGTTCTTGGTAAAGTTGAATGTTACTTCTAGGCGAAGGCCTGACCTGAGTTGAAACTTATCTGAACTGAGGCTAGAGGCTAGAATTGATCTGAACTAAGGCTAGAGTAAATCTGAACTTAGACAAGAGTTGATCTGAACTTAGGCTAGAGTTAATCTGAACTTAGTAGAGTTGATCTGCACTTAGACTAGACTTGATCCGAACTTAGACTAGAATTAATCTGAACTTAGTAGAGTTGATCTGAACTTAGACAAGAGTTGATCTGAACTTAGGCTAGAGTTAATCTGAACTTAGTAGAGTTGATCTGGACTAGAGTTGATCTGAACTTTTTTTATTAGGGATATTCTTAAAGCACAATCATTGCGTAACATGTGAGATTAAAATGGAACATACAAGCTCAAAACTCTGAAGCCCTCACTCAAATGGAGTTTGATGATGATGATGATGATTGGTTCTTGAAGGAAGAAATTAATGACCATTTTATGCATGACCCATTTTCAAAACGAGGTTGAACCTTGACCTATATATTAGATCTTTATATTGTCGTGCTCATTTTCACACAGATCATCAATTATTTAAAAAAAAAAAATACTTATGCTGTAAATAAATGGTTGATACACTCAACCAACTTTAAACTTTAATATATTTCAATATTTAAGAATCTAGTTCTTTGCATGTTACGAGATCCAATTCTTAATATGTTGTATATAGGTTTCGTTTTAGGCGAATACTTGTTAATGTTACAACTGAATCTTCCCTATTGACCACTTCTAGAATCGACAATAAAAGTAATATGAATTTTGTGTTTCATTCTATTTACAAAGCATCCATCGACTCCGTCAATCTGTTTAACACATCCTTTTCCTCAGATAAAAAAAAGTTTGTAAACGTTATTTCTCCGACACCCAATCTCGAAACAAGCTGAACTTTTGCACAATTACTTCCTTTTCTACCTGACAACACAAGAATCACTTTTAGAAATTAACCAATTAGCAAATTGACTTTTGTTTGGTTCTCAAACAAGGGAAAGAAGTTGTACTTAAATGAAGCGGTAGTATTAATCCCCGTTATAGGTCGCCGCTTTAAAATATTTTCGTAACAAACAATAAATAACCACGCAATCGTCTATTTTCATAGACTCCTCACCAGCAGAATTCAGGTCGTTCCCTTTAAAATAGCGTATACGCTTAAAATTAACCCAGATATCCCTTTCTTCTCCCCCCCTTTTTTAAAAAAATTTTGCCATCTGGTTCAGATAAGTGATAGGATCATAGCGTTTAACAAAAACAATTCGTATAAATATTTCTAATCGCACACATTTATTATTGTTAGTCTAGAACTCTAGATCTATTGTAAATTTAATGACATCAGTAATCCAAACTAATTGATACAACTACACTACATATAATGTATTTGAATAGTATTTCTGTATGTTTGTCTTGTTTTAATGTGTGTAAATAAAGTAATAATAAAGCTTTAAAAAAGAGAGAATAAAATGTCAAAATGAAAGCCAATAAAAAAAACCCATAACATTCTACATCCGTGGCTTGAAAAAGGGTTATCTTCCTTCACACACAACACACACATCACACACACACACACACACACACACACACACACACACACACACACACACACACACACACACACACACACACACACACACACACACACACACACACACACACACACACACACACACACACACACACACACACACACACACCTTCTCTGTCATTTCACCTTTATTTAGCATTCACTCTAGTTCAGAAATGTGTGTGTGTGTGTGTGTGCGCGCGTTGTTTTTGCTAGTTTACACACCTGAAGACATGTAGGTGTATTTAACCTTTGAATTACTTGCCCCTTGCAAGCTCCGGAAGTAACTACACCAGGAAGGTGTTGGCGTTGTTGTCAAGGTAACAGTGTAATCCAATATGTAAGGATAAATCATTGAAAGAAAGTTTTGACCTGGCCACGCTGGCTTTTGTTTTTCTGCTCATTCGATTTATATACAGACCTACATATGCAGCTACAGAACTGACTTATTTAACCATATTATAGTCGAAACTTTGGTAGAGGCAAGCAGTATTCGTGATTCATTGTCGAAAGAGTCCGAAGATCAAGAAAGAATGCAGTATTTTACTTGGTGGGGGTGGACCCAGTTGTGGCCTAAATATTTTGTCATATCTAACGCATACCCGCATACACTTCAAATGAATATGCACATCTCTCTATATTGTTCTTAAAAATCTATAACTTCCCATCGATGTTTCACATGGACCTCTCGATCTGCACTACAACCAGCCCCAAAACTTATAAAGCGTTTTTACAAAGCTTAAATCAACTCACTTTGTCTGTCTGTCTGTCAGTCTGTCTGGTAAAAAGATTGAACACGTTCTCTCTCCAACACCCTTTCTCCGATCAAGTTAAAACTTTAAACAATTATTTATTTACAAAAAAAATGAATCAATTAAAAAATTAACTGATTAGCCTATTAATTATTGGTAAACAATTATTTTGTTTGAAATCGAAAAATGGAAAAAAATCTACATTATTAAGATATAGTTGTAAGTTTGGAGTTCTTTCCCTTAGATAAGTTAAGTATTGTAATATTTTGTTTGTTCCAACTCTAAAAGTTGCATTTGGGGGACAGAGAGGATGACTTAATATCACTATGATACAAAAACATTATTTGAAGAAAAACTACCAGGGCGAGAATCCGCCTCTGTTTATTGCATCCCTTCAGAAAGTTGGGGGCTTGTGTAGCTGAGACTATGCTAGGCAGGGGACTGACCTAATGGGGGTCTCAAATCATAAATAATCTAATGGCAATTGTAAGTCAATTCATTAAGCTTCAGGACTCCGGCGTACACCTGGTCGTCTCCCCTGAGTCATCAAGCTCAGTGGACATCAACCGAAGCCCTCCACACATTCACAGCTTTCGTTAAAATCTATTAATTAATACAACTGATTAACCTAATTCTATGCGATTCACTAGAACTGGTTGCCTGCTTGTGTGGTAGGCGCTTCGAGCGTTCATCACGCGGGTCATGGGTTCGAATCTTGCCCGCTGTATCATCGCCATCCGTCCTGCATGAGTTTTAGACTAGGATGTAATGAAATGAAGGTCAATCCATTAACGTATAAAAGAAAAAAAATACCAGTTTCAATAGGTGATAAGCGGTGGCCGAGCGGTAAAGCGCTTGGCTTCTCAACCGGGGGTCACGAGTTCGAATCCTGGTGAAGACCGGGATTTTTAATTTCGAGATCGTTGGGCGCCTCTGAGTCCACCCAGCTCTAATGGGTACCTGACATTAGTTGGGAAAAAGTAAAGGCGGTTGGTCGTTGTGCTGGCCACATGACACCCTCGTAAACCGTAGGCCACAGAAACAGATGACAAGGTCTGAAAGTGGGAACTTTTATGGATTCATTAAGTAGCGGATTGTTTCTGAAAGTGACAGAGGGAAGAGTGCTGCGACCATTTATGTAAACATCTCTGACAACGGCTTTATCTGCATTACATGTGGTAGAATGTGCAGGTAGCAGCTGAATTACATGTGTTTGAATATGCAGGTAGCAACTGAATTACATGTGTTTGAATATGCAGGTAGCAGCTGAATTGCATGTGGTTGAATAAGCAGGTAGCAGCTGAATTGCATGTGGTTGAATATGCAGGTAGCAGCTGAATTGCATGTGTTTGAATATGCAGGTAGCAGCTGAATTGCATGTGTTTGAATATGCAGGTAGCAGCTGAATTGCATGTGTTTGAATATGCAGGTAGCAGCTGAATTGCATGTGTTTGAATATGCAGGTAGCAGCTGAATTGCATGTGTTTGAATATGCAGGTAGCAGCTGAATTGCATGTGTTTGAATATGCAGGTAGCAGCTGAATTGCATGTGTTTGAATATGCAGGTAGCAGCTGAATTGCATGTGTTTGAATATGCAGGTAGCAGCTGAATTGCATGTGTTTGAATATGCAGGTAGCAGCTGAATTGCATGTGGTTGAATAAGCAGCAGCTGAATTGCATGTGGTTGAATAAGCAGGTAGCAGCTGAATTACATGTGGTTGAATAAGCAGGTAGCAGCTGAATTGCATGTGGTTGAATAAGCAGGTAGCAGCTGAATTGCATGTGGTTGAATATGCAGGTAGCAGCTGAATTGCATGTGTTTGAATATGCAGGTAGCAGCTGAATTGCATGTGTTTGAATATGCAGGTAGCAGCTGAATTGCATGTGTTTGAATATGCAGGTAGCAGCTGAATTGCATGTGTTTGAATATGCAGGTAGCAGCTGAATTGCATGTGTTTGAATATGCAGGTAGCAGCTGAATTGCATGTGTTTGAATATGCAGGTAGCAGCTGAATTGCATGTGTTTGAATATGCAGGTAGCAGCTGAATTGCATGTGTTTGAATATGCAGGTAGCAGCTGAATTGCATGTGTTTGAATATGCAGGTAGCAGCTGAATTGCATGTGTTTGAATATGCAGGTAGCAGCTGAATTGCATGTGTTTGAATAAGCAGGTAGCAGCTGAATTGCATGTGTTTGAATATGCATGTAGCAGCTGAATTGCATGTGTTTGAATATGCAGGTAGCAGCTGAATTGCATGTGGTTGAACAATCAGGTAGCAGCTGAGTTTACGTGGTGATGTAAATTACTACACTCATTCTTATTTTTCGGAATCAAAGACAATACGTATACATTGGTTCATTTATAACCCAAAAATTTTAGAAGTAAAAATAATAGAGCAGCTATTTTTTAATTGTCTTACCCAACAAGACATAATAGTACTATAAAATATACGCTTAGAATGAGTTATTGACTCAGACATTGGTAGGACTAAACTTTTCTAAACCGCTCTGCTATCCATCCATGAAGCTTGAGTTGGAATCCCCCAGTTAAGCTGAGTTTAGTTTGCTGAGCCTAAATGACATTAGAAATTTGTTCCCAGATACCCCCCGCCGCATTTGCTCACAAAAAAAAGCCTGCTCTAGATAGGCTAGTGACAGTAATTGAAAAGTAAAGTCTTATTATAGAGTGTTTTTGCGTGGATAGTCATGGTCAGGGGGTCGAAATCAAACTAGACCGTGTGTTTGACCTCATGTTTAGATACATAGTCACGAAAAACTGGTGACTACCCCTTGACCTAATGACCTCTAAAGAATCATTGTATATGTATGTGTGTTTGTGTGTTATTTGTCAGTGTTAATGTGTGTGTGTGATAGAGAGAGACAGATAGGGGCAGACAGAAGAAATCAGGCCAGAAGATAAAATACTTTGAACATTTTTAGTACTAATTGAAAAAGATTCAACAATTTCTTTATGCATAAAGTAATTCGCCGTTTTTCCAATTGTCCATTACAATTATATCTTTACCTCTCTACTATCTTCACATGACAAATGCTATATTAATCTAAGATTTCTTTTCTTTTATCTTTTTTTTTTTTCATTTTCCTTTCAACCTTTTCCAACAACCAAAACAAATAAACGTATGCATTACAAATCCGCGTTACCATTTCCCCACATTTCCGCCCCTGGTCAAAGTCGGCATCAAATGAGCAGCTTTACCTTTGTAGAATGTAGCCACTTTTGAACTGGAGCTTTGTTCCGCCCCTGGCTTTAACCTACCGACCAGCCAACTTACCTGCTTGGTATGTATGCTCCCACCACCCCCCTGAACTATCCATATACTAGGTACGTATCTGACAGAACGTGTTGGCACTGACTTATTGACGCATGCGCAGTGCCAATAAAGGATGTAGAAGCTAAGAGTCGATGTTTCTCAATCTTTGGGACTTTTGGGGAGAATGTTTGGGGAGAATGTTTGGGGAGAATGTTTGAGGAGAATGTTTGGGGAGAATGTTTGAGGAGAATGTTTGAGGAGAATGTTTGAGGAGAATGTTTGGGGAGAATGTTTGAGGAGAATGTTTGGGGAGAATGTTTATGTGTATGTATTTATAAACCGACTTTTTTAATTTGCTAATTAATTAATAACTTTGTTAAAAACAAAGTTCCCCCTTTCAGACCTTGTGGTCTATAGGGCAGAGGACGTAAAGGCCATCTGTTTCTGTGGCCTACGGTTAACGAGAGTGTCATGTGGCCAGCACAACTACCAACCACCTTTACTTTTCCCTAAATAAAGTCTGGTACCATTAGAGCTGGGTGGACTCAGGGGTGCCCAAAGATCCCGAAATTAAAAATCACAGTCTTCACCAGGATTCGAACCCGGGACCCCCGGTTCGGAAGCCAAGCGCTTTACAGCTCAGCCACCGCGCCTCCAACCTTGTTAATAACTATGAATTTTATCGTTACTGATAAAAACTGTTCTATTTGTTAAAAAGTTGGTCTTTTTGTTTTTCCAAGTCAAGATCTTATCTTATCTTATATAATACAGACGTTACTTCAAAAAAGAAGATGATTACGTCCTACGCGTCATGCATTTAGTCATGCATATTAACCAATGACTTAAATTCTGCCAAGTCACTGGTTTTCCTGGCTAGCTCAGGCAACCCATTCCATGCTCTAATAGCATTA